>NC_091357.1:502016-629516 GCF_038502225.1 Cherax quadricarinatus | reverse complement strand
ACTGTGCTCTTGGGAGATTCTGAAGAGAAGTTGCAGAGATTGGTGGATGAATTTGGTAGGGTGTGCAAAAGAAGAAAATTAAAGGTGAATACAGGAAAGAGTAAGGTTATGAGGATAACAAAAAGATTAGGTGATGAAAGATTGAATATCAGATTGGAGGGAGAGAGTATGGAGGAGGTGAACGTATTCAGATATTTGGGAGTGGACGTGTCAGCGGATGGGTCTATGAAAGATGAGGTGAATCATAGAATTGATGAGGGAAAAAGAGTGAGTGGTGCACTTAGGAGTCTGTGGAGACAAAGAACTTTGTCCTTGGAGGCAAAGAGGGGAATGTATGAGAGTATAGTTTTACCAACGCTCTTATATGGGTGTGAAGCGTGGGTGATGAATGTTGCAGCGAGGAGAAGGCTGGAGGCAGTGGAGATGTCATGTCTGAGGGCAATGTGTGGTGTGAATATAATGCAGAGAATTCGTAGTTTGGAAGTTAGGAGGAGGTGCGGGATTACCAAAACTGTTGTCCAGAGGGCTGAGGAAGGGTTGTTGAGGTGGTTCGGACATGTAGAGAGAATGGAGCGAAACAGAATGACTTCAAGAGTGTATCAGTCTGTAGTGGAAGGAAGGCGGGGTAGGGGTCGGCCTAGGAAGGGTTGGAGGGAGGGGGTAAAGGAGGTTTTGTGTGCGAGGGGCTTGGACTTCCAGCAGGCATGCGTGAGCGTGTTTGATAGGAGTGAATGGAGACAAATTATATATATATATATATATATATATATATATATATATATATATATATATATATATATATATATATATATATATATATATATATATATATATATATATTTGTTTTTCAACAAGTCGGCCGTCTCCCACCGAGGCAGGGTGACCCAAAAAGAAAGAACATCCCCAAAAACAAAATACTTTCATCGTCATTCAACACTTTCACCTCAGTCACACATAATCACTGTTTATGCAGAGGTGCTCAGAACACAACAGTTTAGAAGCATATACGCATAAAGATACACAACATAACCCTCCAAACTGCTGATATCCCAAAACCCCTCCTTTAGAGTGCAGGCATTGTACTTCCAATTCCCAGGACTCAAGCCCGGCTAAATAAAAATAACCGGTTTCCCAGAATCCCTTCACTAAATATTAACCTGCTCACACTCCAACAGATCGTCAGGTCCCAAATACCATTCGTCTCCATTCACTCCTATCGAACACGCTCATGCACGCTTGCTGGAAGTCCAAGCCCCTCGCCCACAAAACCTCCCTTACCCTTTCCTTCCAACCTTTTCGAGGACGACCCCGACCCCGCCTTCCTTCCCCTACAGATTTAAATGCTCTCCATGTCATTCTACTTTGATCCATTCTCTCTAAATGACCAAACCACCTGAACAACCACTCTTCAGCCCTCTGACTAATACTTTTATTAACGCCTCACCTTCTCCTAATTTCCACACTCCGAATTTTCTGCATAATATTTACACCACACATTGCCCTTAGACAGGACATCTCCACAGCCTCCAACAGCCTCCTCGTTGTTGCATTCACAACCCAAGCTTCACACCCATATAAGAGTGTTGGTACTACAAAAGTTTCATACATTCCCTTCTTTGCCTCTATAGATAACGTTTTTTGACTCCACATATATCTCAACGCACCACTCACCTTTTTTCCGTCATCAATTCTATGATTAACCTCATCCTTCGTAAATCCATCCGCCGACACGTCAACTCCCAAGTATCTGAAAACATTCACTTCTTCCATACTCCTCCTCCCCAATTTGATATCCAATTTTTCTTAATCTATATCATTTGATACCCTGATCACCTTACTCTTTCTATGTTCACTTTCAACTTTCTACCTTTACACACACTCCCAAACTCATCCACTAACCTATGTAATTTTTCTTTAGAATCTCCCATAATCACAGTATCATCACAAAAAGTAACTGCCAATTCCCATTTTGTATTTGATTTCCCATAATTTAATCCCACCCCTCTCCCGAACACCCTAGCATTTACTTCTTTTTCAACCCCATCTATAAATATATTAAACAACCATGGTGACATTACACATCCCTGTCTAAGACCTACTTTTACCGGAGTAGTCTCCCTCTCTTCTACACACCCTAACCTGAGCCTCACTATCCTCATAAAAACTCTTTACAGCGTTTAGTAACTTACCACCTATTCCATATACTTGCAACATCTGCCTCATTGCTCCCCTATCCACTCTATCATATGCCTTTTCTAAATCCATAAATTCAATAAAAACTTCTCTACCTTTATCTAAGTACTGTTCACATATATGCTTCAATGTAAACACTTGATCTACACATCCCCTACCCACTCTGAAACCTGCTTGCTCATCCGCAATCCTACATTCTGTCTTACCTCTAATTCTTTCAATAATAACCCTACCGTTCACTTTTCCTGGTATACTCAGTAAACTTATTCCTCTATAATTTTTACAATCTTTTTTGTCCCCCGTCCCTTTATATTAAGGGACTATACATGTTCTCCCCCAATCTCTAGGTACCTTCCTCTCTTTCATACATTTATTAAACAAAAGTACCAACCACTCCAACACTATATCACCCCATGCTTTTAACATTTCTGGCATGATCCCATCAGTTCCAGCTGCTTTACCCCCTTTCATTCTACGTAATCCCTCACGTACTTCCACCACACTTGCATTCTGCTCTTCTTCACTCCTAAAAGATGGTATACCTCCCTGCCTCCCTTTCTTCCTCAACATTTAAAAGTTCCTCAAAATATTCCCGCCATCTACCTAATACCTCCCTCTCCCCATCTACTAACTCCCCTACTCTGTTTTTAACTGACAAATCCATAAGTTCCCTAGGCTTTCTTAACTTGTTTAACTCACTCCAAAATTTTTTCTTATTTTCATTAAAATTTCTTGACAGTGCCTCTCCCACTCTATCATCTGCTCTCCTTTTGCACTCTCTCACCACTCTCTTCACCTTTCTTTTACTCTCCATATACTCTGTTCTTCTTGTAACACTTCTGCTTTGTAAAAACCTCTCATAAGCTAACTTTTTCTCTTTTATCACACCCTTTACTTCATCATTCCACCAATCACTCCTCTTTCCCCCTGCCCCCACCCTCCTATAACCATAAACTTCTGCTCCACATTCTAATACTGCATTTTTAAAACTCATCAAACCCTCTTCAACCCCCCCCACTACTCATCTTTGCACTAGCCCACCTTTCTGCCAATAGTCGCTTATATCTCGCCTGAACTTCCTCCTCCCTTAGTTTATACACTTTCACTTCCCTATTTCTTGTTGCCACCTTCCTCTTGTCCCATCTACCTCTTACTCTAACTGTAGCTACAACTAAATAATGATCCGATATATCAGTTGCCCCTCTATAAACATGTACATCCTGGAGCCTACCCATCAACCTTTTATCCACCAATTCATAATCTAACAAACTACTTTCATTACGTGCTGCATCATACCTTGTATATTTATCCTCTTTTTCATAAAATATGTATTACTTATTACCAAATCTCTTTCTACACATAGCTCAATTAAAGGCTCCCCATTTACATTTACCCCTGGCACCCCAAATTTACCTACTACTCCCTCCACAACATTTTTACCCACTTTAGCATTGAAATCCCCAACCACAAGTACTCTCACACTTGGTTCAAAACTCCCCACGCATTCACTCAACATTTACCAAAATCTCTCTCTCTCCTCTACACTTCTCTCTTCTCCAGGTGCATATACGCTTACTATAACCCACTTTTCACATCCAACCTTTATTTTACTCCACATAATCCTTGAATTAATACTTTTATACATTATAATACATTATAATACATTGCTACTCCTTCTTTAGTTCTAACTCTATTTGAAACCCCTGACCTAATCCCGTTTATTCTTCTCCACTGAAACTCTCCCACCCCCTTCAATTTTGTTTCACTTAAAGCCAGGACATCCAGCTTCTTTTCATTCATAACATCCACAATCATCTCTTTCTTATCATTTGCACAACATCCACGCACATTCAGACTTTCCACTTTGACAATTTTCTTCTTATTCTTTTTAGTATTCTTTACAGGAAAAGGGGTTACTAGTCCATTGTTCCCGGCATTTTAGTTGACTTTTACAACACACATGGCTTACGTAGGAAAGATTCTTATTCCACTTCCCCATGGATATAAAAGGAAAAGTAATAAGACCAAGAACTATTAAGATAAAAATCAAAGAAAACTCAGATGAGTGTGAATAAATAAACGTGTGCATGTATGTGTAGTGTGACCTAAGTGTAAGTAGAGGTAGCAAGACATACCTGTAATCTTGCATGTTTATGAGACAGACAAAAAACACGAGCAATTCTACCATCATGTAAAACAATTACAGGCTTTCGTTTTACACTCATATGGCAGGAGTGACCCACTCGCTCCACTTCTCTTCTGCTTGGCAGTAAGAGAACTAACTTCCAGCCTACGCAGTGAGCTCAACATTTGGTACCTGGATGATGGCACTCTGGCAGGTACTAAAGAGTCCCTGATAGGGGACCTACAACTGGTGAACATAAGAACATAACATAAGAAAGGAGGAACACTGCAGGAGGCCTGCTGGCCCATACTAGGCAGGTCCTTTACAATTCATCCCACTAACAAAACATTTGCCCAACCCAATTTTCAATGCCACCCAAGAAATAAGCTCTGATGTGAAAGTCCCACTCAAATCCAACCCCTCCCACTCATGTACTTATCCAACCTAGATCTGAAACTACCCAAAGTCCCAGCCTCAATAACCCAACTAGGTAGACTGTTCCACTCGTTTACTACCCTATTTCCAAACCAATACTTTCCTATGTCCTTTCTAAATCTAAACTTATCTAATTTAAATCCATTACTGCGGGTTCTCTCTTGGAGAGACATCCTCAAGACCTTATTAATATCCCCTTTATTAATACCTATCTTCCACTTATACACATCGATCAGGTCTCCCCTCATTCTTCGTCTAACAAGTGAATGTAACTTAAGAGTCTTCAATCTTTCTTCATAAGGAAGATTTCTAATGCTATGTATTAATTTAGTCATCCTACGCTGAATGTTTTCTAACAAATTTATGTCCATTTTGTAATACGGAGACCAGAACTGAGCTGCATAATCTAGGTGAGGCCTTACTAATGATGTATAAAGCTGCAGTATGACCTCTGGACTTCTGTTGCTTACACTTCTTGATATAAATCCCAGTAATCTATTTGCCTTATTACGTACGCTTAGGCATTGCTGTCTTGGTTTAAGGTTGCTGCTCACCATAACCCCCAAGTCCTTTTCGCAATCTGTATGGTTAAGTTCTACATCATTTAACTTATAAGTACTAGGGTTATGGGCATTCCCAAGCTTCAGAACCTTGCATTTATCTACATTGAACTGCATCTGCCACTTTTCTGACCAAGTATAGAGTTTGTTTAAATCCTCCTGAAGTTCCATAACATCTACGTTTGAATCAATTATCCTACCTATCTTTGTGTCATCGGCGAATTTGCTCATATCACTAGTAATTCCCTCATCAAGATCATTGATATATATTATAAACAACAACGGGCCCAAGACTGATCCCTGTGGAACGCCACTTGTTACAGATCCCCACTCGGATTTAACCCCATTTATGGACACTCTCTGCTTCCTGTCAGTGAGCCATGACTCGATCCACGAGAGCACTTTTCCCCCAATGCCATGAGCTGCCACTTTCTTTAACAGTCTATGGTGCGGAACTCTATCAAAAGCCTTACTAAAATCTAAGTAAATAATATCAAATTCTTTATTGTGGTCAACAGCCTCAAAAGCTTTACTGAAGAAAGTTAATAAATTAGTTAGACAAGACCGGCCTCTTGTGAATCCATGCTGAGTATCATTAATCAAGCTATGCTTATCGAGATGGCTTCTTATAATCTCAGCTATAATTGACTCTAGTAATTTGCCTACAATTGAGGTCAGGCTTATTGGACGGTAATTTGACGGTAACGACTTGTCCCCTGTTTTAAAAATAGGAATTACATTAGCCATCTTCCACATATCAGACACTACACCTGTTTGAAGAGATAAATTAAAAATATTAGTTAATGGTTCACAGAGTTCCATTTTGCATTCCTTAAGAACCCTTGAAAAAACCTCATCAGGACCCGGCGACTTATTTTGCTTCAGTCTGTCTATCTGCTTCACAACCATCTCACTAGTGACTGTGATGTTACATAATTTATCTTCTTCTAGCCCACTGTAAAAATTAATTACTGGAATATTGTTAGTATCTTCCTGTGTAAAAACTGAGAGAAAATAATTATTTAAAATCAAGCACATTTCATTCTCTTTGTCAGTAAGGTGCCCATAGTTATTTTTAAAGGGACCTATCTTATCTCTAACTTTTGTTCTATAGACCTGGAAAAAACTTTTTGGGTTAGTTTTAGAATCCCTAGCAACTTTAATTTCATAGTCCCTTTTAGCTTTTCTTATCCCCTTTTTAATGTCCCTCTTAATGTCAATATACTGATTCATAAGATGACCCTCACCTCTTTTGATACGCCTATAAATTCCTTTCTTATGCCCTAGTAGATATTTGAGCCTATTATTCATCCATTTTGGGTCATTTCTATTTGATCTAATTTCTTTATATGGGATAAACGCTCTTTGAGCAGCATGTATAGTGTTCAGAAAACTGTCATATTGATAGCTCTCTTCGTTACCCCAGTCAACAGATGATAAGTGTTCTCTAAGCCCATCGTAATCTGCTAAGCGAAAATATGGGACTGTTACTGAGTTATCGCTACTATCGTACTTCCATTCAATGCTAAATGTAATTGATTTGTGGTCGCTAGCACCCAGTTCCTCTGAAATTTCTAAATTATTAACAAGGGATTCATTGTTTGCCATAACTAAGTCAAGCAGGTTATTTCCCCTTGTAGGTTCTGTCACAAACTGCTTCAAAAAACAATCCTGAAATACTTCTAAGAAGTCGTATGATTCTAAATTCCCAGTCAAGAAATTCCAGTCAACATGACTAAAGTTAAAGTCTCCTAGAATTACTACATTATCGTGCCTTGTGGCCTTAACAATTTCCTCCCATAGTAGTTTCCCTTGGTCCCTATCTAAGTTTGGGGGACGGTATATCACTCCTAAAATCAGTTTTTCATGCCCCTCTGAAAATTCTATCCAAACAGACTCTGTATGTGTTACTTCAGACTTAATACCCGTTTTTATGCAACAGTTCAAGCGATCTCGGACATACAATGCCACCCCACCCCCCTTCCCAATACTTCTATCTTCTTGGAACAATTTAAAACCCTGAATATGACATTCCGCAGGCATGTCCCGACTTTTTGAATTAAACCACGTCTCAGTTAAGGCAAATACATCAATGTTACCTCAGGTAGAAGACTTGGGATTCATCCTCAATCCCTTCAAGTGTGAAATCATCACAGCAAACCAGGATATAATCAATGCCGTGCTAAGAATCCTCCCAGAAGTCTCTACTACCGCTGGGTCACCAGGCCATCGACACTGTCCTCAAGGACAAATTGAATGACCTGATGAGAATGGAGGAGAGAATAAACGATCTTGATGCATTGATGCTCTGTATCTCCTCACAAGGTGTCTTACTATGCCAAGACTCAATTACTTCCTGAGGTGTGCACCCTCTTTTGACAATCCAACACTCGACGAATATGACGCATACCTGAGATCAACCTTTAAGAAAGCACTTAACCTGTCACTAGAGGATCAGCAATGGTATCAGGCAACACTCTCAGTGTGACTGGGAGGTATATGGGTGCGCAAAGCAACGCATGTTGCTTTACCTGTCATCGTGTTTGGCTTCCAGAGCATTAGTCAAGAAGATTGTTCCCGAACGCTTGAGAGACGTGGTAGGAGCTCAAGACCCCAGGTTTACTAAAGTAGCTATTCGGTGGGACACCCTTACAGACTCCTCCAGTAGACCAACTCCTCCCAAAAAGCACAAACAGTCCCAATGGGACAAACCGATCATGGAAAAAATCGCCAACACAATGTTTTCTAAAGCTTCAGGAAAGGACAAAGCTCTTCTCCTGGCAGTGAAGGCACCACACTCAGGAGATTTCCTGTTAGCTGTTCCCAATTCCTCCCTGGGCAACCGTCTCGACTCACAGGCCATTCGGATTGGTGTTGCTCTTCGCCTAGCCGCCCCCATCCTCACCCAACATAGGTGTATTTGCGGAAGAGCGACAGCTGATCAATTAAGACTTCATGGTCTCGTGTGTCACACAGCAGAAGGGAAGTATGCCAGACATGAGGAGGTCAATGACATCATAAAGAGAAGCCTCGCCACAACCCGTTGCTCAGCTCAACGGGAACCCCAAGTGCAGAGGTCTGATGGAAGTCAAAAGCGTCCTGATGGAGCCATTATGCTACCCTGGAAGGATGGCAAGCAGATTGCGTGGGACTACACCTGTGCCGCCACATTGGCAGACACCTACTTGCCTTACTCCATAGTGGAAGGGGGTGGAGCTGTCAGCCACAGGGAGACCCAGAAGATCCGCAAATATGAAGACCTTCCCCCTTGCTATGATTTCATCCCAATAGGTCGGAGACACTTGGGGAATGGGGCAAGTGTGCTCTAACATTCCTCAAAGAGCTGAGTGAAAAGCTCTTCATAGAAACCAAGGACAACAGGGCGACCAGCTTCCTCTTTCAGAGACTCAGTGTAGCGATCCAGAGAGGAAATGCCTGCACCATTCTGGGCACGCGGTCAACCGCCAGGGAGCTGGACGAAGTATTCGAGATGTAGCTCTGAGCTACCTATGTTGTTTTACTTTCTATTGTATTTTTGTGAATGTTTTGTGAATGTTTTGTCAATGTATTTTGTCTTTAAATAAAATATACTTTATAGGGGGTGGTAGGAGAAAATTCTCAAACAGCTTCACTGAGAACCTTGAGTTTTCCCACAAGCAAGTTTGTTCTTTTCTCTCTCTCTCTTTATATATATATATATATATATATATATATATATATATATATATATATATATATATATATATATATATATATATATATATATATATATATATATGTCGTGCCGAATAGGCAGAACTTGCGAACTTGGCTTAAATAGCAACGCTCATCTTGCCATATAGGACAAGTGAAAATTAGTGTATGCAATAATTTCGCAGAAATCGTTCTGAACCTAACGAAAAAATTATATTTCATTGTGTTTGTTTAGTATTAAATTACTGTAAACGTATTTAAAATATATTTAGTTGGGTTAGGCTAAAATAAATTGCACTTGTTATAATAAGGTTAGGTAAGTTTTCTAAGATTCTTTTGGTGCAAAATTAAAAATTTTTACATTAACATTAATGAAAAAAATATATCTTTAAAGGTATAAGAGAAATTTTTAGAAAGGACTTAATTTTAAATGAGTTCTTGCTAATTGACCAGTTTTACATATTCGGCACGACATATATATATATATATATATATACATATATATATATATATATACATATATATATATATATATAAAGGATTAATCAAAACATAAAACAGTGGCTCAGTCACCTGCAATTTATCCAAATGGCTAGTAGCTTCTAACTTTAATGTTAAGAATAATATTTTTTTAGATGATAAATTAAGCACCATAACTTAAATAAATCCAGTATGGTTATTTTAGATATAACTTTTTGTTCAATAAAAGCCAATGCTGATAATTTAAGTTTCTTATCTGAAGACCTCTGTAATTACGATTTAACATTGCCTGTACTACTTATTACAGTTCTAACATTCAGGGAAAAACATATAGTATAAATGAAACCACTAAAGTATACTAAGCTACATCCTCCATCAAAAATTTGATGTACTACCAGAAAGAAAACAGTACGGTGCATGGGAGAGAGAGAATAAGAGTACCAAGAGCAAGCAGTACGGTGCATGGGAGAGAGAGATCAAGCAGTACGGTGCATGGGAGAGAGAATAAGAGTACCAAGAGAGATCAAGCAGGATGGTGCTTGGGAGAGAGAGAATAAGAGTACCAAGAGAGATCAAGCTGTGCGGTGCATGTGAGAGAGAGAATAAGAGTACCAAGAGAGATCAAGCAGAATGGTGCTTGGGAGAGAGAGAATAAGAGTACCAAGAGAGATCAAGCAGTATGGTGCTTGGAAGAGAGAGAATATGAGTACCAAGAGAGATCAAGCAGTATGGTGCTTGGGAGAGAGAGAATAAGAGTACCAAGAGAGATCAAGCAGTATGGTGCTTGGGAGAGAGAGAATAAGAGTACCAAGAGAGATCAAGCAGTATGGTGATTGGGAGAGAGAGAATAAGAGTACCAAGAGAGATCAAGCAGGATGGTGCTTGGGAGAGAGAGAATAAGAGTACCAAGAGAGATCAAGCTGTGCGGTGCATGGGAGAGAGAGAAAGAGTACCAAGGGAGATCAAGTAGTACAGTGCTTGGGAGAGAGAATAAGAGTACCAAGAGAGATCAAGCTGTGCGGTGCATGTGAGAGAGAGAATAAGAGTACCAAGAGAGATCAAGCAGTATGGTGCTTGGAAGAGAGAGAATAAGAGTACCAAGAGAGATCAAGCAGTATGGTGCTTGGGAGAGAGAGAATAAGAGTACCAAGAGAGATCAAGCAGTATGGTGCTTGGGAGAGAGAGAATAAGAGTACCAAGAGAGATCAAGCAGTATGGTGCTTGGGAGAGAGAGAATAAGAGTACCAAGAGAGATCAAGCAGTATGGTGCTTGGGAGAGAGAGAATAAGAGTACCAAGAGAGATCAAGCAGTATGGTGCTTGGGAGAGAGAGAATAAGAGTACCAAGAGAGATCAAGCAGTATGGTGCTTGGGAGAGAGAGAATAAGAGTACCAAGAGAGATCAAGCAGTATGGTGCTTGGGAGAGAGAGAATAAGAGTACCAAGAGAGATCAAGCAGTATGGTGCTTGGGAGAGAGAGAATAAGAGTACCAAGAGAGATCAAGCAGTGTGGTGCTTGGGAGAGAGAGAAAAAGAGTACCAAGAGAGATCAAGCAGTATGGTGCTTGGGAGAGAGAGAATAAGAGTACCAAGAGAGATCAAGCAGTATGGTGCTTGGGAGAGAGAGAAAAAGAGTACCAAGAGAGATCAAGCAGTATGGTGCTTGGGAGAGAGAGAATAAGAGTACCAAGAGAGATCAAGCAGTATGGTGCTTGGGAAAGAGAGAATAAGAGTACCAAGAGAGATCAAGCAGTATGGTGCTTGGGAGAGAGAGAAAAAGAGTACCAAGAGAGATCAAGCAGTATGGTGCTTGGGAGAGAGAGAATAAGAGTACCAAGAGAGATCAAGCAGTATGGTGCTTGGGAGAGAGAGAATAAGAGTACCAAGAGAGATCAAGCAGTATGGTGCTTGGGAGAGAGAGAATAAGAGTACCAAGAGAGATCAAGAAGTATGGTGCTTGGGAGAGAGAGAATAAGAGTACCAAGAGAGATCAAGCAGTATGGTGCTTGGGAGAGAGAGAATAAGAGTACCAAGAGAGATCAAGCAGTACGGTGCTTGGGAGAGAGAGAATAAGAGTACCAAGAGAGATCAAGCAGTACGGTGCTTGGGAGAGAGAGAATAAGAGTACCAAGAGAGATCAAGCTGTGCGGTGCATGGGAGAGAGAGAATAAGAGTACCAAGAGAGATCAAGCAGTATGGTGCTTGGGAGAGAGAGAATAAGAGTACCAAGAGAGATCAAGCTGTGCGGTGCATGGGAGAGAGAGAATAAGAGTACCAAGAGAGATCAAGCAGTATGGTGCTTGGGAGAGAGAGAATAAGAGTACCAAGAGAGATCAAGCAGTATGGTGCTTGGGAGAGAGAGAATAAGAGTACCAAGAGAGATCAAGCAGTATGGTGCTTGGGAGAGAGAGAATAAGAGTACCAAGAGAGATCAAGCAGTATGGTGCTTGGGAGAGAGAGAATAAGAGTACCAAGAGAGATCAAGCAGTATGGTGCTAGGGAGAGAGAGAATAAGAGTACCAAGAGAGATCAAGCAGTATGGTGCTTGGGAGAGAGAGAATAAGAGTACCAAGAGAGATCAAGCAGTACGGTGCTTGGGAGAGAGAGAATAAGAGTACCAAGAGAGATCAAGCAGTACGGTGCTTGGGAGAGAGAGAATAAGAGTACCAAGAGAGATCAAGCAGTACGGTGCTTGGGAGAGAGAGAATAAGAGTACCAAGAGAGATCAAGCAGTACGGTGCTTGGGAGAGAGAGAAATAGAGTACCAAGAGAGATCAAGCAGTACGGTGCTTGGGAGAGAGAGAAAAAGAGTACCAAGAGAGATCAAGCAGTACGGTGCTTGGGAGAGAGAGAAAAAGAGTACCAAGAGAGATCAAGCAGTACGGTGCTTGGGAGAGAGAGAAAAAGAGTACCAAGAGAGATCAAGCAGTACGGTGCTTGGGAGAGAGAGAAAAAGAGTACCAAGAGAGATCAAGCAGTACGGTGCTTGGGAGAGAGAGAAAAAGAGTACCAAGAGAGATCAAGCAGTACGGTGCATGGGAGAGAGAGGAATAGAGTATGTTACTCTGAGATGCGGGTTTGTAAAATATAAATTTTATATATGTTCATCTATCTAATAATACATTGTGATTACCTTCGTTAATAGCTAAAACCAGAGTAATCAGCTTTATAATATTAAATATTCATTTTCATCTTTCCCATTTTCATTATATGTATATATTTATATGGTAAGGAAATGAATCGTTCACCATGTGTAACGACCAATTTATGTTTGTGTGGCGTCACCTCTGCACTACTCGCCCCTCAAGGAAGATTCCTTGATGTTGGTGAGGGGCTCTTGACTTAGGGAATTGGATCTGTGCTCCAGTTCCCCGAATTAAACCTGAATGCCTTCCACATCCCCCCCCAGGCGCTGTATAATCCTCTGGGTTTAGCGCTTCCCCCTTGATTATAATAATAATCTGCACTACTCACCTGACGCGAACTGACGTCAGGAGTGAGTGGTGTGGGTTAGGCAGTACGACACCTCTGTCTTGAGAAGATCCTCTCTACTTACTCGTTTACTTTGATTCAGAAGTTATCCAGCAGTATAGCATTATTCCCTCAGTCTCTTGAAAGTAGAGTATTTGTGAAACTCTCTCCAAGTAAAATCTCGCCAGTGTTTAAAAAGATTTTAATTATTAAGCTTGGATTGCCTCTGGTTAGAGAGACCATGTAACTTTATCAGTTTCATATGTATATACCCCTTCAGAAAGAATGGAGGTAACTGTAAGCGGTATGTAAGTTATAAGTCTGTCAGATGTTATTTCTATAAGTAAAGGTACCATTTTAAAATACCTTATAGAATATTACGTATATTACGTTATATAAAAATAAATTTTAACGCAGTCTTTCCATCACCCCATCATATAAATCTTTATTACGATTTTCCATGAGTATATTCGATACTAAAGATCACTTATAGTCAGGCCAAATATATTACAAATTCTAAGGTTTATCGTACCAATAGAAATCAAGCAGTACGGTGCATGGGAGAGAAAATAAGAGTACCGTGTCTGATCAAGCAGTATGGTGAATTGGAGAGAGAATAAGATTACTAAGGGGAATCAACCAGTACAGTGCATGGAAGAGAGAGAGAGAGAGAGAGAGAGAGAGAGAGAGAGAGAGAGAGAGAGAGAGAGAGAATAAGAGTACCAAGGGACACGAAACCAGTACAGTGCATGGGAGAGAGAGAGAGAGAATCAGAGTACCAAGGGAGATCAAGCAGTACAGTGCAAACTTTGATTTAAGACTTCTTAGGTTTTGTAAAGCATGTAGGTTATGTTGTTATGGCCTTTTTGTCTTGTAACCTCATTAGGTTAGGTTAGATATGAATAATCAAAGAACAGGACAAATGTTTCCTGAAGCGGGTCTTTGTAATAAGTTGACCTGACTCTGGAGCTTTTGCTCATCTGACCAAGGCATTCCACTCATTTTCTAGCTAATCTGCCTTTGTGTCACCGCTGTTATAAGTGTTATAGTATCAACTTTGTTTTATAATATGTTCTAGATAAATGATAGTTTTTCAAAAAGCTGAACAAGCATGAATGTGCAAGTGTGAAATTCGTCTTGAATTGATGCTGTTAGTTTTTTTTTTTTTTTTTTGGGGGGGGGGGAGGAGCATGTCAGTTGTATCCTTTCTTTCATTTTGTGTTTTTATGAAAATTACAGAACATAATCCTTATACGAATAATAATGTAACAGTATTAATATGACAAAGATTAACTGGAACATCATCTTGTATATTATGGAAACACGACTGTGTAAGTGTATTAAGTGTATTAAGAGAAGAATAAGTTAGTTACTTACTGTCACAACATATGCAGGCATCCCCATCACAGTTGTAGTGTGTGAGGGGTGTTAAGCAGCGTCTTTTGTCTATACAAATGCCAGGGCAATCATCAGAGTCAGGACACTTGATATCACGATTTGTGCAGCACTTACAACCAGACTGACCACAGCTGTCCATCACTTGGCGCTCTTCACTACTGCATGACTCTCTGCACACGCCACGCCCATTATCACAAAATGGCTGGGTGTTACACTCTGTTGAAAACATTAATTGTATAATATACATTATATATATATATATATATATATATATATATATATATATATATATATATATATATATATATATATATATATATATATATATATATATATATATATGCAAAACAACCACTCTGAAAGAATAGAGAAATTCCAAGCGCTTTCGTGACTACTCACATTATCAAGGAACTATGAAAGTAAAGCATCCAAGGAAGCTATATAAGGGATCTGGCCGGCACCTCACTATCAGATCCCACAACGGTTTAAACACCTGACGCGCGCCGACCCAACTTGGATAGGTCCTTGGCACAACTCACCCCACAAACTATTCTACCCAAGAAATAAGAAATTTTAAAGATTATTTGTCCAGTGTATTACTAAATTCTTCCCAAATTCTATTAATTATAAATGGATCTAATTTATATAAACCAAAGGAAATATTCATATTATTGTCAAAACTGCTTTTTATGAAACAAGATTCAATTATATTCCTGTCGACCATGGACTTGCTTGATTCTACTTTCTCAACTTTTTGAAAATCAATTGGATGGTTAAAATCTCTTACATGAATAAATAGAGCATTGGAATCTTGTCCAGTTCTAATGCTATATTTATGTTGTTTTAATCTTAGTTCGAGATTTTTACCAGTTTGACCGTAATAAACTTTATCGCAAATTTTACAAGGAATCTTATAGACACATCCATCAGGATTTTGGGGGGAATTCTTTATCAAAAGTTTTTTTACTGTATAGAGATTTTTGAATACAACTTTAATATTAAAAGTCTTAAGAAGAGAAGGCATATCAACCAAGTTTTCATGGTAAGGGAGAACCAACATATTTTTATTTGAATAAAGCTGGTTGTCCCTTTTTGGATTGTAAAAAGTATTTCTAGCAACTTTAAAAGATTTATCAATTACATTTCTTGGGTATTTTAAATCATTACCTATTTCATAAATTTTGGATATTTCCTCATCTATGAACTCAGGACTAATAAAAATAAACACACAAAAAAAAACACACAAACCAGGGAATCCAGTCAGACCAATTATTAGCTCCATATGGTCAGTTTCATATAAATTATCCAAATGGCTTGTTGATATTTTGAGCCCTATTGTTGGCAAAATTTCTAACTTTAATGTTAAAAACAACATAGACTTGGTTGATAAATTAAGCTCCTTGACTGACTTAAATGATTTTAACATGGTTAGTTTTGATGTTACTTCCTTGTTTACGAAAGTTCCTGTTGATGATTTATTAAGTTTCTTATCTGAAGAACTCGTTAACTATGATTTACCATTGCCAGTTCCTACTATCATTAAACTTATTAAACTTTGCATTGTTGATGCAAAATTTGTATTTAATGATAAATTTTACACTCAGAAGTTTGGTATGGCAATGGGAAATCCTCTTTCACCTGTTCTTAGTAACCTATACATGGAATTTTTTGAAACAAGGTTACTTAACACAATCCTCCCTAATAGAGCTAAATGGTTCAGATATGTTGATGATATTTTGTGTCTTATGCCCAAAAATGTAGATATACACCATTTCCTTGGAAAATTAAATAGCTTAGTCCATTCAATAAACTTTACTGTTGAGTTTGAAGAAAATAACTCATTGCCTTTTCTAGATGTTTTAATTATTAAGGGTAATAATGAATTCAAATTTAAAATTTACAGAAAACATACTAATAACTGTTCCTATGTCCACTATTATTCCTCGCATCAAGATAGAGTCAAACTGTCTGTTTTCTCATCAATGTTTCCGAGAGCTTTACGAATTTGTATTCCTGAGTTCATAGATGAGGAAATATCCAAAATTTATGAAATAGGTAATGATTTAAAATACCCAAGAAATGTAATTGATAAATCTTTTAAAGTTGCTAGAAATACTTTTTACAATCCAAAAAGGGACAACCAGCCTTATTCAAATAAAAATATGTTGGTTCTCCCTTACCATGAAAACTTGGTTGATATGCCTTCTCTTCTTAAGACTTTTAATATTAAAGTTGTATTCAAAAATCTCGATACAGTAAAAAAACTTTTGATAAAGAATTCCCCCCAAAATGCTGATGGATGTTTCTATAAGATTCCTTGTAAAATTTGCGATAAAGTTTATTACGGTCAAACTGGCAAAAATCTCGAACTAAGATTAAAACAACATAAATATAGCATTAGAACTGGACAAGATTCCAATGCTCTATTTATTCATGTAAGAGATTTTAACCATCCAATTGATTTTCAAAAAGTTGAGAAAGTAGTATCAAGCAAGTCCATGGTCGACAGGAATATAATTGAATCTTGTTTCATAAAAAGCAGTTTTGACAATAATATGAATATTTCCTTTGGTTTATATAAATTAGATCCATTTATAATTAATAGAATTTGGGAAGAATTTAATAATACACTGGACAAATAATCTTTAAAATTTCTTATTTCTTGGGTAGAATAGTTTGTGGGGTGAGTTGTGCCAAGGACCTATCCAAGTTGGGTCGGCGCGCATCAGGTGTTTAAACTGTTGTGGGATCTTATAGTGAGGTGCCGGCCAGACCCCTTATATAGCTTCCTTGGATGCTTTACTTTCATAGTTCCTTGATAATGTGAGTAGTCATGAAAGCGCTTGGAATTTCTCTATTCTTTCAGAGTGGTTGTTTTGCATATTCTGAAATCACCTGTTTACTGTGATCTTATTGCATATATATGTATATATTTATATATATATATATATATATATATATATATATATATATATATATATATATATATATATATATATATATATATATATATATATATATATATATATATATATATATATATATGCCACCTTTATATCCACTTCTCTGAGGCTATGGGTCCCACAATTTACACCTGAGGTGGACCCCATCCTATATATATTATGTATGTTATACAGTCGACTCCCAACCAACGGCGTTAATCCGTTCCAGAGGGCTTGCCGTTGGTCGAGTTAATTTTCCCCATAAGAAATAATGGAAATAGAATTAATCCGTTCCTCTCACCTTAAAGTCTGAAAAAAAAATTACATGAAATATACATTTCCTTATATGGAAAGGAATGGGATATACAAAATAAACAAAAACTAAATGCCACTTGCTTTTATTGTGAAGTTCTTGATTAGTGATGTGTCAGCAGCAGGGGAAATTCAGAATTGTCTATTGCTTGGGAGGAGAATCCCCTTCCAGGACTTCAGGTACCAAGTCCTTTGGAGGGGTTACCTCCACTCTCGTATTTCTCAATGATCTCCTTCTTCATTTCCATAGTAATTGTCGCCCTTTTTAGCACAGGCTTGGCACTAGAAGCTTTTTTGGGACCCATGGTGGCTTATTTAGTGGTTGCAAGTACTAGAAATAGTGGAATAATCCAAAATATATGGGAGACATATGTGGAAACCAATTGCAAGAGCTTGTAAACAATGGCACACTGAATCTTGGAGAGGCTGAACCCGCTCAGGCCATAGACACATCGACACGTTCCAGACAAACGTCATTGGTTAAGTTTTTCGTCGTTGGTTAAGGCCTTTTATTCTATGGCAAAAAGCACCGTTAGACGAAATTGTCGCTACTTAATACCGCCGTTAGTTGAGGGTCGACTGTGTATATTATATATATTTATATATATATATATATATATATATATATGTCGTGCCGAATAGGCAGAACTTGCGATCCTGGCTTAAATAGCAATGCTCATCTTGCCATACAGGACAAGCGAAAATTTGTGTATGCAATAATTTCGCCAAAATCATTATGAACCTAAAGAAAAAAAATATATTTCATTGTGTTTGTTTAGTATTAAATTACTGGAGTTTACCTGGAGAGAGTTCCGGGGGTCAACGCCCCCGCGGCCCGGTCTGAGACCAGGCCTCCTGGTGGATCAGAGCCTGATCAACCAGGCTGTTGCTGCTGGCTGCACGCAAACCAACATACGAGCCACAGCCCGGCTGATCCGGAACTGACTTTAGGTGCTTGTCCAGTGCCAGCTTGAAGACTGCCAGGGGTCTGTTGGTAATCCCCCTTATGTGTGCTGGGAGGCAGTTGAACAGTCTCGGGCCCCTGACACTTATTGTATGGTCTCTTAACGTGCTAGTGACACCCCTGCTTTTCATTGGGGGGATGGTGCATCGTCTGCCAAGTCTTTTGCTTTCGTAGTGAGTGATTTTCGTGTGCAAGTTCGGTACTAGTCCCTCTAGGATTTTCCAAGTGTATATAATCATGTATCTCTCCCTCCTGCGTTCCAGGGAATACAGGTTTAGGAACCTCAAGCGCTCCCAATAATTGAGGTGTTTTATCTCCGTTATGCGCGCCGTGAAAGTTCTCTGTACATTTTCTAGGTCGGCAATTTCACCTGCCTTGAAAGGTGCTGTTAGTGTGCAGCAATATTCCAGCCTAGATAGAACAAGTGACCTGAAGAGTGTCATCATGGGCTTGGCCTCCCTAGTTTTGAAGGTTCTCATTATCCATCCTGTCATTTTTCTAGCAGATGCGATTGATACAATGTTATGGTCCTTGAAGGTGAGATCCTCCGACATGATCACTCCCAGGTCTTTGACGTTGGTGTTTCGCTCTATTTTGTGGCCAGAATTTGTTTTGTACTCTGATGAAGATTTAATTTCCTCATGTTTACCATATCTGAGTAATTGAAATTTCTCATCGTTGAACTTCATATTGTTTTCTGCAGCCCACTGAAAGATTTGGTTGATGTCTGCCTGGAGCTTTGCAGTGTCTGCAATGGAAGACACTGTCATGCAGATTCGGGTGTCATCTGCAAAGGAAGACACGGTGCTGTGGCTGACATCCTTGTCTATGTCGGATATAAGGATGAGGAACAAGATGGGAGCGAGTACTGTGCCTTGTGGAACAGAGCTTTTCACCGTAGCTGCCTCGGACTTTACTCTGTTGACGACTACTCTCTGTGTTCTGTTAGTGAGGAAATTATAGATCCATCGACCGACTTTTCCTGTTATTCCTTTAGCACGCATTTTGTGCGCTATTACGCCATGGTCACACTTGTCGAAGGCTTTTGCAAAGTCTGTATATATTACATCTGCATTCTTTTTGTCTTCTAGTGCATTTAGGACCTTGTCGTAGTGGTCCAATAGTTGAGACAGACAGGAGCGACCTGTTCTAAACCCATGTTGCCCTGGGTTGTGTAACTGATGGGTTTCTAGATGTGTGGTGATCTTGCTTCTTAGGACCCTTTCAAAGATTTTTATGATATGGGATGTTAGTGCTATTGGTCTGTAGTTCTTTGCTGTTGCTTTACTTCCCCCTTTGTGGAGTGGGGCTATGTCTGTTGTATTTAGTAACTGTGGGACGACCCCCGTGTCCATGCTCCCTCTCCATAGGATGGAAAAGGCTCGTGATAGGGGCTTCTTGCAGTTCTTGATGAACACAGAGTTCCATGAGTCTGGCCCTGGGGCAGAGTGCATGGGCATGTCATTTATCGCCTGTTCGAAGTCATTTGGCGTCAGGATAACATCGGATAGGCTTGTGTTAATCAAATTTTGTGGCTCTCTCATAAAAAATTCATTTTGATCTTCGACTCTCAGTCTGGTTAGCGGCTTGCTAAAAACTGAGTCATATTGGGACATGAGTAGCTCACTCATTTCCTTGCTGTCATCTGTGTAGGACCCATCTTGTTTAAGTAGGGGCCCAATACTGGACGTTGTTCTCGATTTTGATTTGGCATAGGAGAAGAAATACTTTGGGTTTCTTTCGATTTCATTTATGGCTTTTAGTTCTTCCCGCGATTCCTGACTCCTAAAGGATTCTTTTAGCTTAAGTTCGATGCTTGCTATTTTTCTGACCAGTGTCTCCCTACGCATTTCAGATATATTGACCTCTTTTAGCCGCTCTGTTATTCTTTTCCGTCGCCTGTAAAGGGAGCGCCTGTCTCTTTCTGTTTTACATCTACTCCTCCTTTTTCTTAGAGGAATAAGCCTTGTGCATACATCGAGTGCCACCGAGTTAATCTGTTCTAGGCATAAGTTGGGGTCTGTGTTGCTTAGTATATCTTCCCAGCTTATATCGGTTAGGACTTGGTTTACTTGGTCCCACTTTATGTTTTTGTTATTGAAGTTGAATTTGGTGAATGCTCCCTCGTGACTAATCTCATTATGTCGGTCTGGGGCTCCGCGCATACATGACTGAACCTCAATTATGTTGTGATCTGAGTATATTGTTTTTGATATGGTGATATTTCTTATCAGATCATCATTGTTAGTGAAGATGAGGTCTAGTGTATTCTCCAGTCTAGTAGGCTCTATTATTTGCTGGTTTAAATTGAATTTTGTGCAGAGATTTAAAAGCTCGCGTGAGTGTGAGTTTTCATCAGAGCTGCCTCCTGGTGTTATTACTGCAACAATATTATTTGCTATATTCCTCCATTTTAGGTGCCTTAAGTTGAAATCCCCCAGGAGCAAGATGTTGGGTGCAGGAGCTGGAAGGTTTTCCAGACAGTGGTCAATTTTTAACAGCTGTTCCTGGAATTGCTGGGATGTTGCACCCGGAGGCTTGTAGACTATCACAATGACTAGGTTTTGGTTCTCGACCTTTACTGCTAAAACTTCCACTACATCATTTGAGGCATTTAGCAGTTCTTTGCAAACAAGTGACTCTGCAATGTACAGGCCAACCCCCCCCTTTTGCCTGTTCACTCTGTCACATCTGTATAGGTTGTAACCTGGGATCCATATTTCGTTGTCCAAGTGATCATTTATGTGGGTCTCAGTGAAAGCCGCGAACATTGCCTTTGCCTCTGCAAGCAGTCCACGGATGAAAGGTATTTTGTTGTTTGTTGCTGGCTTTAGACCCTGTATATTTGCAAAGAAGAATGTTATCGGACTGGTGGTATTGTTGGTACTGGGGGGGGATTTTTTTTCCGGCATTAGTATCTGTAAACAAATCTAAAATATATTTAGTTGGGTAAGGCTAAAATAAATTGTTCTTGTTATAATAAGGTTAGATAAGTTTTCTAAGATTCTTTTGGTGCAAAATTTAATTTTTTTACATTAATATTAATGAAAATTATATCTTTAAACGTATATGAGATAATTTTAGAAATGACTTAATTTTAAATGAGTTCTTGCAAATTGACCAGTTTTACTTATTCGGCACGAAATATATATATATACATATATATATATATATATATATATATATATATATATATATATATATATATATATATATATATATATATATATATATATATATATATATATATATATATATATATACATATATATATATATATATATATATATATATATATATATATATATATATATATATATATATATATATATATATATATATATATATATATGTATATATATATATATATATATATGTCGTGCCGAATATGTAAAACTGGTAAATTAGCAAGAACTCATTTAAAATTAAGTCCTTTCTGAAATTTTCTCTTATACGTTTAAAGATATATTTTTTTCATTAATGTTAATGTAAAAATTTATAATTTTGCACCAAAAGGAACTTAGAAAACTTACCTAACCTTATTAAAACAAGAGCAATTTATTTTAGCCTAACACAACTAAATATATTTTAGATTTGTTTACAGTAATTTAATACTAAACAAACACAGTGAAATATATTTTTTTCGTTAGGTTCAGAATGATTTTGGCAAAATTATTGAATACACAAATTTTCACTTGTCCTATATGGCAAGATGAACTTTGCTATTTAAGCCAAGATCGCAAATTCTGCCTATTCGGCACGACATATATATATACATATATATATATATATATATATATATATATATATATATATATATATATATATATATATATATATATGTATATATATATATATATATATATATGGGGTCCACCTCTGGTGTAAATTGTAGGACCCATAGCCTCGGAGAAGTGGATAAAAAGGCTTCAAGGAAGAATATTTGGATTTCTTCCTGAAGCCGTTTGAATATTCGTGTATATATATATATATATATATATATATATATATATATATATATATATATATATATATATATATGGAGAGTTAGAGGTATTGGGAAGATGGAGGGAATATTTTGAGGAATTGTTAAATGTTGATGAAGATAGGGAAGCTGTGATTTCGTGTATAGGGCAAGGAGGAATAACATCTTGTAGGAGTGAGGAAGAGCCAGTTGTGAGTGTGGGGGAAGTTCGTGAGGCAGAAGGTAAAATGAAAGGGGGTAAGGCAGCCGGGATTGATGGGATAAAGATAGAAATGTTAAAAGCAGGTGGGGATATAGTTTTGGAGTGGTTGGTGCAATTATTTAATAAATGTATGGAAGAGGGTAAGGTACCTAGGGATTGGCAGAGAGCATGCATAGTTCCTTTGTATAAAGGCAAAGGGGATAAAAGAGAGTGCAAAAATTATAGGGGGATAAGTCTGTTGAGTGTACCTGGTAAAGTGTATGGTAGAGTCATAATTGAAAGAATTAAGAGTAAGACGGAGAATAGGATAGCAGATGAACAAGGAGGCTTTAGGAAAGGTAGGGGGTGTGTGGACCAGGTGTTTACAGTGAAACATATAAGTGAACAGTATTTAGATAAGGCTAAAGAGGTCTTTGTGGAATTTATGGATTTGGAAAAGGCGTATGACAGGGTGGATAGGGGGGCAATGTGGCAGATGTTGCAAGTGTATGGTGTAGGAGGTAGGTTACTGAAAGCAGTGAAGAGTTTTTACGAGGATAGTGAGGCTCAAGTTAGAGTATGTAGGAAAGAGGGAAATTTTTTCCCAGTAAAAGTAGGCCTTAGACAAGGATGTGTGATGTCACCGTGGTTGTTTAATATATTTATAGATGGGGTTGTAAGAGAAGTAAATGCGAGGGTCTTGGCAAGAGGCGTGGAGTTAAAAGATAAAGAATCACACACAAAGTGGGAGTTGTCACAGCTGCTCTTTGCTGATGACACTGTGCTCTTGGGAGATTCTGAAGAGAAGCTGCAGAGATTGGTGGATGAATTTGGTAGGGTGTGCAAAAGAAGAAAATTAAAGGTGAATACAGGAAAGAGTAAGGTTATGAGGATAACAAAAAGATTAGATGATGAAAGATTGAATATCAGATTGGAGGGAGAGAGTATGGAGGAGGTGAACGTATTCAGATATTTGGGAGTGGACGTGTCAGCGGATGGGTCTATGAAAGATGAGGTGAATCATAGAATTGATGAGGGAAAAAGAGTGAGTGGTGCACTTAGGAGTCTGTGGAGACAAAGAACTTTGTCCTTGGAGGCAAAGAGGGGAATGTATGAGAGTATAGTTTTACCAACGCTCTTATATGGGTGTGAAGCGTGGGTGATGAATGTTGCAGCGAGGAGAAGGCTGGAGGCAGTGGAGATGTCATGTCTGAGGGCAATGTGTGGTGTGAATATAATGCAGAGAATTCGTAGTTTGGAAGTTAGGAGGAGGTGCGGGATTACCAAAACTGTTGTCCAGAGGGCTGAGGAAGGGTTGTTGAGGTGGTTCGGACATGTAGAGAGAATGGAGCGAAACAGAATGACTTCAAGAGTGTATCAGTCTGTAGTGGAAGGAAGGCGGGGTAGGGGTCGGCCTAGGAAGGGTTGGAGGGAGGGGGTAAAGGAGGTTTTGTGTGCGAGGGGCTTAGACTTCCAGCAGGCATGCGTGAGCGTGTTTGATAGGAGTGAATGGAGACAAATGGTTTTTAATACTTGACGTGCTGTTGGAGTGTGAGCAAAGTAACATTTATGAAGGGATTCAGGGAAACCGGCAGGCCGGACTTGAGTCCTGGAGATGGGAAGTACAGTGCCTGCACTCTGAAGGAGGGGTGTTAATGTTGCAGTTTAAAAACTGTAGTGTAAAGCACCCTTCTGGCAAGACAGTGATGGAGTGAATGATGGTGAAAGTTTTTCTTTTTCGGGCCACCCTGCCTTGGTGGGAATCGGCCAGTGTGATAATAAAAAATAAAAAAAAAAATATATATAATATATAATATATATAATATATATATATATATATATATATATATATATATATATATATATATATATATATATATATATAAGTATACATATATATATAAAAAATAAAAAGTACAAGTAAAAGTAGGCTTTAGACAAGGATGTGTGATGTCACCGTGGTTGTTTAATATATTTATAGATGGGGTTGTAAGAGAAGTAAATGCGAGGGTCTTGGCAAGAGGCATGGAGTTAAAAGATAAAGAATCACACATAAAGTGGGAGTTGTCACAGTTGCTCTTTGCTGATGACACTGTGCTCTTGGGAGATTATGAAGAGAATTTGCAGAGATTGGTGGATGAATTTGGTAGAGTGTGCAAAAGAAGAAAATTGAAAGTGAATATAGGAAAGTGTAAGGTTATGAGGATAACAAAAAGATTAGGTGATGAAACATTGGATATCAGATTGGAGGGAGAGAGTATGGAGGAGGTGAATGTATTCAGATATTTGGGAGTGGACGTGTCAGCGGATGGGTCTATGAAAGATGAGGTGAATCATAGAATTGATGAGGGGAAAAGGGTGAGTGGTGCACTAAGGAGTCTGTGGAGACAAAGAACTTTGTCCTTGGAGGCAAACAGAGGAATGCATGAGAGTATAGTTTTACCAACGCTCTTATATGGGTGTGAAGCATGGGTGATGAATGTTGCAGCGAGGAGAAGGCTGGAGGCAGTGGAGATGTCATATCTGAGAGCAATGTGTGGTGTGAATATAATGCAGAGAATTCGTAGTTTGGAAGTTAGGAGGAGGTGCGGGATTACCAAAACTGTTGTCCAGAGGGCTGAGGAAGGGTTGTTGAGGTGGTTCGGACATGTGGAGAGAATGGAGCGAAACAGAATAACTTCAAGAGTGTATCAGTCTGTAGTAGAAGGAAGGCGGGGTAGGGATCGGCCTAGGAAAGGTTGGTGGGAGGGGGTAAAGGAGGTTTTGTGTGCGAGGGGCTTGGACTTCCAGCAGGCATGCGTGAGCGTGTTTGATAGGAGTGAATGGAGACAAATGGTTTTTAATACTTGACGTGCTGTTGGAGTGTGAGCAAAGTATCATTTATGAAGGGGTTCAGGGAAACCGGCAGGCCGGACTTGAGTCCTAGAGATGGGAAGTACTGTGCCTGCACTCTGAAGGAGGGGTGTTAATGTTGCAGTTTAAAAAATGAAGGGTAAAGCACCCTGCTGGCAAGACAGTGATGGAGTGAATGATGGTGAAAGTTTTTCTTTTTCGGGCCACCCTGCCTTGGTGGGAATCGGCCAGTGTGATAAATATATATATATATATATATATATATATATATATATATATATATATATATATATATTATTTGTGTGTGTGTGTGTGTGTGTGTGTGTGTGTGTGTGTGTGTGTGTGTGTGTGTGTGTGTGTGTGTGTGTGTGTGTGTGTGTGTGTGTGTGTGTGTGTGCATATCTTCAAGGGGGGCTACTTGGAGTGTTGAAGAGGTGCTTTTCCTGAGGAATTAGACCTTTTGGTCTCCTTCCTTACACTGAACTTAATTACCCCCCTATCCCAGCCTCCCATTTTCCTTTTCCTCCTCCTCCTCCCCATCCCTCCCCTATTCCCTTCCTCTTTTCGGCCTTTTATATTCTTCTAGTTCCTAGATAGTGGGAAGGGTACCTGGGTCCAACCCATTCCATTGAGGTCCTTTGCGGTGTTGTAGTTTGCCGTGGAATCTGGATCACCTGGGGATGTCCCGATCTCTCTCCAGTCTCTCGTGGGGGGATGGCTTTGGGTGTCATCCGCGTGACGAGTTTGTCTCTGGAGGCTGCCTGTCGGGTTCCAGAAGGTAGTAACCAAAGAAGGTATGCTTAGTGGCAAGTGTCCAGCCACTCTCTCTTTTTTCCACCGAGGTGGCTTGAAAGATGTGAGATTGCTGTCCTGGATTGCAGGTTTACTGGCATGAAGTGTAGGGTCTGGCACGGGTTCTATGCTGCATCTGCACTCCTTGTGATGTTAAGGTCCTCTTGGGCACGAAGGGGGATTTACGACCCTTTATGCCTCCTAGGAGCTATTGCCCCCTTTTTCTTTCGTTTTTTTCTTAAGAAACAAACAGAAAGGAGTGATCTAACCATACAGTCCCAAATCCATGAACCTGCTCCCCCTGGGCTCCTTCTTGATACTGTACCCCGTTCTGACCCTGCCTTGTCGTTTGACCACTCTTCGGACACTTCTAATGCCCCTGTACCTCTTGCTGGTGCTGTTTCATCACTCACTTCAGGTACCGGGGTCTCGACTGAATCCTTCGATACGTCTGACCTCCGCTCTTCTTTGATCATGCTTCCGGCCTCTCCCTCTACGGTGTGGCAATTTTCGAATCACCAGCCCATCCCACATCGGACCAATTCTGGTCCCACTCCTAAACGCCCACCACAACTGCCTGATGATACTTCTCCTCCTTCTCGTTCTTCTCAGAAAAGTCCGACATGTCACACACTCCCTTTCCACGCCCAGTTTCGGAATGCACAATGGACTAAATTCTTTACTTTATGACTGACTTCCTCTACTGCCTATCTTTCCGACCATAGTATTGGCAAGGTGCTCCTATGCCATGTTGGTAGAGATATATCCTTTCGCACTCTCAAGAGCTGTACATGCATCATCACAGTCCAGAATGCTAACCAAGCTCATGACCTTTCTCTTCTTTCAAATATCGATACTATTTCTGTCACTATCAAAAAACATCATTCCTTCAATTCTTGTAGTGACATTGTCAGTCTTCCCCATACCATTGTCCAACAGAATTTCCAGACATGTGGCGATGATATTCTAGAACAGCTGGAACTCTAAAACCTCCCAATCCTCAAAGTAGACACTTATGTCCTTCCTGCCTGTGGGTGGAGACGACACCTTGGCAATGTAGCTCGATTAACTTTCGACTGCCATGAACTCCCATCCTCTATTTATATAGTGGGACATCGTTTACAAGTTCGAAAGGTGATCCCTACATCGCAACAGTGCAGAAATTGCTGGCGTTTTGGTCATCCAGCGAAATATTGCAGTTCTATGGCCGAATGCCCAGTCTGTGGTGCTGATGACCATTCGAATACACTTGTAGTCTACCTCGCTCTTGCTTTAATTTTCATGAGGCTCACCCATCTTACTCTTGCCACTGCCAAGCTTACTTAAATGAGCGAGAAACCCGTTGCCTCGAAGAGGCAAAAGGTTCCCGCTATGCTACGGCAGTTTCTCATCTAAGCTTCCAAGGGAGACTACCCCATATTTCTTATTCTCATGTTTTTAAACGTCTCCCTACCTCTGGGGTCCCATCTTCTGCAGCTTCCTCTCTGGTTGCTCCTTCAATAGTCACTCCTGTCTCTAATTCTTTTCCTGTCTTGGATTCAGAAGTCCCTACCTCAACACCTCAGTCTGTTCTCACTTCTTCATGTTGTTCCTCACAAGTTTCGGTATCGACAAGACCTCGTACAACACCACCTCCCAATCGCCCCTCTACTTCTCAAAAGTCCAAAAAATCCCCATTGTTCAAATCTCCTTTAACCCTTCCTTCCCTTCTTCTACCTACACATTTTACCTTTCCAGTCTCTGTACCTGCTTCTTCACATCTCACTGGCTCTGTTACAAGTGTGGAGGTTCAACCTCCTCCTCCTCCTCCTCGTACTGTACCTTCCTCCCCTGTCCCCTCCCAAGTTTCTCCCTCTTCTGCTCCTTCCCAGGTTTCTTCTTCTGTCTCCTCCCACACTTCTTCTCCAGTTCCCTCTACCCTTTCGTCCCCTCCCCTACTTTGGTATAGTCCATTACTGTCCAAATCTATACTCACCCTCTTTCCATCTCCAGTATTGTCTCCCATACAACGTCTTTGTCTTCCGAAGCACTTGAAGCTATCTCAGAATATATTGAAAGAACTGAACCTTCAATGGACACAGATCCACCTCCTGTTCCTCTTCTCTCTCCTCTGTCTGTGCAACTCCTATCAAAGCAGCATACCATTCCTTCATTGCTTGAACGTTTCCACTGCCACGATATGTGGAATTTTCTAATCCCTCTAGTCCGTAGCTACCTTAACCTGCAGATTTCTTGTAGCTTTCTCATTTCCAATCATGACCTATTTACAGTGGAATATCCGCGGCCTCAGAAGTAATCGGGGTGAGCTTCAGATGTTGCTCTCCCGGTTTTCCCCAGTTGGTGTTTGCTTGCAAGAAAGAAAATTACACTCCACTGTTATCCATCCCATCTCAGGTGATTTATTGTATTCTTTGGATCCTTTTTCTGATGGAACCTTTAATGAAAGTGCCCTTATATGCACTGATGTTCCGTACTGTCAGTTATTCGTTCATACTTCTCTGCATTACACTGCAGCCTGTATCCTCTTGAATAAGTGGTATACAATCTGTTCTTTGTATCTTTCTCCTTCTCGGGCATTATCTATCCCGGATGTTGCCTTTCTTGTTTCATCCTTACTGCCACCACTTCTGTTACTTGGCAATTTTAATGCCCACCATTTCCTCTAGGGGTCTCACTGTGATTACCATGGCATTCAGTTAGAGGCTTTCCTCGCTTCTCACCCCCTCCATGTTTTAAATATGGATACTTCCACCTATTTTGATCCTCGTACTCATACTCTCTCTTGCATCGATCTCTCGGTCTGCTCTTCCTCCACTGCACTAGACTTCACCTGGTCTGTCCTCCCGGACTTACATGACAGCGATCATTTTCCAAGCATTCTTACTTCTCCTTCATATTCACCACCTCTTCGTAGCCCACGCTGGCAATTTGATCGAGGGAATTGGGACCTTTACTCGCAACTAACTGCTTTTATTGAGGTTCCTTCTTCGTTTTCTGTTGATGAGCTTTTACATCTTTTCTCGACCTCAGTTTTATCCGCAAACCCCAAACCTCGGGCAGGTTTTCTTAGAAGTGCGTGCCTTGGCGGTCCTCCTGCTTGTGCTCAGGTAGTACGTTTGAAACGTGCTGCGTGGGGCAGGTATTGGTACAATAGAACCACAGTGAGACTTCTAGATTTTATGCAGAAGCGAGCAGTCACTCGCCGTGTCATCCGTGTTGCTAAACACTTGCTGGCGAGATTATATTTCCACCATCACCTCTGCTTCCTATATGAGTGCAGTCTGGAAAAAAGTACGGAAACTGAGTGGTAAATACTCTCCCGACCCGGCTCCTGCTCTGCGGGTTGCTGGCATTGATATAGCAAACCCTCTTGACGTTGCCATTGAAATTAGTAATAATCTAGTCCATAATCTTCAGGGGCTCTATCTATGCCCCTCGTTTCTTTCCTTAAAGTCTGCCAGAGAGCTAGCGCCCATAGACTTTTCTTCTCTCAAAGATGAAAGTTATAATGTGCCTTTTACACTTCTAGAACTATAGGCAACACTCTCAGCTTGCCGATCATCGGCAGCTTGGCCTGAGAGCATTCATATTCGGATTTTAAAACATTTACATCAGTCAGCCCTTGCAGTTTTTTGCAACTCTTTAATCTTATTTAGTCACAAGGATTTCTTCTCCAGCTGTGGAAATCTGCAACTGTTCTCCTTCTCCGCAAACCGGTTACTACGAGACATGATGCCTCCCACTATCGTCCCATTGCTCTTACCAGTGCAGTTTGCAAGGTAATGGAACGTCTGGTAAATCGAAGTTTAATATGGTATTTAGAGACGCACAACAGTCTCTCCACTAGTCAATATGGTTTTCGTAAGGGCCGTTCTACCATTGACCCCTTACTACGCTTGGATATGTATGTTCGTAATGCCTTTGCGAATAACCACTCAGTTATTGCCATATTTTTTGACCTTGAGAAGGCATATGACACAACTTGAAGGTATAATATTTTGGCTCAAGCCTACTCCTTAGGCCTCCGAGGCAATCTACCATCCTTCATTAAGAACTTCTTAGCTGATAGATATTCATGTGCTCAAGTTGATAATATGGTCTCCCAGGACTTTGTCCATGCTGAAGGTGTCCCCCAGGGATGTGTTCTGAGCACAACACTTTTTCTCGAATATTTAGTCATTACTGTATGTTCATGACTTCGTTATAGCTTGTGCAGGCGCTGACTGTCACCTCATTTCAGTTTCTCTCCAGCATACGGTCAACCGTCTTTCCAATTTGGGTCACCACATATGGGTTTATATTTTCCAGAACTAAAACTCACCAAATTACCTTCACTAGACGTTCTGTCATCTTTGATCATCCATTGTACCTCTATGGCTCACGTATCCCAAAACGTGATACAGTCAGGTTTCTAAGCCTTTTGTTTGATCAGAGGTTGTCCTGGAAACCTCACATTGCTCTCTGAAGGCAACTTGTCACAGCCGGCTGAACTTTTTTAAAACCCTCGCTCATCTTTCACGGCTAGCTGATCGTAGAACTCACCTTCACCTACAATCAGCCCTAATTTTATCGAAACTCGATTATGGAGACCAGATCTATTCGGTGGCTTCTCCTGCTACTCTCTCTAGATTTAATCCCATCCATCACCAGGGATTACATTTATGCCTTGGTGCTTTTCGCTCTTCACCTGTTGAGAGACTCTATGCAGAAGTGAATATTCCATCCTTGTCCGATCGTCGTGATGCCAATTGCCTTCGCTATTATGTTTGCTCTCATGATCGCAATCCATCCGTATATAGAAAAGTCACTGATATTAATTAATAGACATTATTTGTTCGTCACCCCTGTTTACTCCGTCTCTTTTCTCTTCACCTACATTCGGTCTTGTCTTCCCTTCTGTTACCACCTTTCTATGTTCATGTGGTATCTCACTTTTAGTACACCATTGGGAAGTTCCAGCTGTTCGTGTCTGTTCTTTGTCACTGCCATGCGCGAAAACCCAACTGCCTACAGTATCTTCCTGCTCTCTTTTTCTTGACCACTTCCGCTCTCATTCTCATGTCATTGCAGTGTACACAGATGGTTTTGAGTCTTCTGACTGCGTCGGATTCGCAGCAGTGTTTTCGGAGAGCGTCGTGCGAGGGCATTTGCTATCCTCGGCTAGCATTTTTACTGCTGAATTGTATGCCATTCTTGCAGCACTTATCTATACTGCATCTATGCCTATGTCATCATTTGTGGTTGTTTCAGATTCCCTTAGTGCTTTGCAGGCTATACAAAAATTTGATACACATCACTCCGTAGTTCTCCGTATCCAACTTTGGTTACGCCATATCTTTACAAAGCACAAAGATTTTTTTGTTGGGTCCATGGTCATGTTGACGTACAGGGAAATGAACAGGAAGACACTGCTGAGTGGTCAGCAGTACATGATGTCCCAGTTTCATATAAAGGTGTTCCAATCACAGACTATTTTGCTGTAATTGCTACCCACCTTCGCACTCATTGGCAACAACATTGGTTTGATCTGCTCTATAACAAATTTTATTCTATTAAACAGAGTATAGGTTACTGGCCGTCTTCTTATCATCAATGTCGAGCTTGGGAGACTACTCTCTCCCGTCTTTGCATCGGCCACACTCATCTTACTCACGGATACCTCATGGAGAGACCCCCTGTTCCTCTCTGTGAGAATTGTCAGGTTCCAGTATTTGTTAGCCATATTCTATTGGACTGCCCACTCTATCAACGAGCACGCAGAATTTACTTCAAAGGTCATCTCCACTCTGCTGCTCTTTCTTTAGCTTCCCTTCTTGCTGAGGGACCCTCCTTTAATCCGGACTCTCTCAATGACTTTTTGACAGCAGCTTATTTACTGCACAAAATCTGATGATGATACCTTCAGGACTCCCCTCAGCCCGTTCTACCTCAATCACTTGCTACCCTCTAACCCTGCACTATCCACTGACCTGCTGTACTTCATAACCTACTAATCATGATTATCCCTCTTGGTACCCAATACCCTGACATCCTTCCCTGCCCTGCAGTGCTGTATAGCCCTTGTGGTTTAGTGCTTCTTTTTTATTATAATATATATATATATATATATATATATATATATATATATATATATATATATATATATATATATATATAAATATATATATATATATATATATATATATATATATATATATATATATATATATATATATATTAAATATATATATATATATATGTATATATATATATATATATATATATATATATATATATATATATATATATATATATATATATATATATATATATATATATACATATATATATATATATGTATATATTTCGCCAAAATCATATATATTTCACTGTGTTTGCTTATATAAATTACTATTTAAAATATATATAGTTGGGTTAGGCTAAAATAAATTGTTCTTGTTATATATTAGGTAAGTTTTCTAAGATAGCAAAATATACATTAACATTAATTAAAAAAATATATCTTTAAACGTATATTTCAGAAAGGACTATTTTAAATGATACATTTTATATATATATATATATATATATATATATATATATATATATATATATATATATATATATATATATATATATATATATATATTATAATAATATTTGACGTGCTGTTGGAGTGTGAGCAAAGTAACATTTATGAAGGGGTTCAGGGAAACCGGCAGGCCGGACTTGAGTCCTGGAGATGGGAAGTAAGTGCCTGCACTCTGAAAGAGGGGTGTTAATGTTGCAGTTTAAAAACTGTAGCGTAAAGCACCCTTATGGCAAGACAGTGATGGAGTGAATGATGGTGAAAGTTTTTCTTTTTCGAGCCACCCTGCCTTGGTGGGAATCTGCCAGTGATAAATATATATATATATATATATATAAATATATATATATATATACATATATATATATATATATATATATATATATATATATATATATATATATATATATATATATATATATATATATATATAATCATTGTGACCACGAATGAATGGTATTGATCAATAACAACACTGCACTAGCCAAGGACTCGAACCCATGTTGTACAGGTCCGCCTCATGGTGAACCAGAACCATATGATGCCTTAGACCACAGGACCTCCCAATCCTACAAAGATGGCACAACCAGCAGAGCTAGCTGTTTGACCACTACCCGAGGACATTCGGTGTTGCGGAAGCTTCTAGGCTAATTTCATTCTCATCCCTGTTTAGTGTACTAGTCCACGAGCAGCATATATCTTTGTAGGATTGGATAGTCCTGTGGTCTAAGGCGTCATGTGGTTCTGGCTCACCATGAGGTGGACCAGTACAACATGGGTTAGAGTCTCTGGATAGCGCAGTGTTGTTATTGATCAATACCACTCGTTCGTGGTTACAATAATATATATATGCTGCTAGTGGACTATTACACCAAACAGGGATGAGAATGAAATTAGCCTAGAAGTTTCCACAACACCGAATGTCCTCGGGAGGCGGTCAAACAGCTAGCTTTGCTGGCTGCACTATCTTTGTATCAATGGGTGGTTCTGTGTCTAAGACGCCATGCAGTTCTGGCTCACCATGAGGCGGACCAGTACAACATGGGTTCGAGTCCTTGGTTAGTGCAGTGTTTTTATTGATATATATATATATATATATATATATATATATATATATATATATATATATATATATATATATATATATATTTATGTATATATATATATATATATATATATATATATATATATATGTAATGCCGAATATGTAAAACTGGTCAATTAGCAAGAACTCATTTAAAGTTAAGTCCTTTCTGAAATTTTCTCTTATACGTTTAAAGATATATTTTTTTCATTAATGTTAATGTAAAAATTTTTAATTTTGCACCAAAAGAATCTTAGAAAACTTACCTAACCTTATTATAACAAGAGTAATTTATTTTAGCGTAACCCAACTAAATATATTTTAAATACGTTTACAATAATTTAGTACTAAAGAAACACAATCAAATATATTTTTTTCGTTAGGTTCAGAACGATTTTGGCGAAATTATTGCATACAGAAATTTTCACTTGCCCTATATGGCAAGATGAGCGTTGCTATTTAAGCCAAGATCGCAAGTTCTGCCTATTTGGCACGACATATATATATATATATATATATATATATATATATATATATATATATATATACATATATATATATATATATATATATATATATATATATATATATATATATATATATATATATATATATATATATATATATATATATATATATATATATATATATATACATATATAAATATATATATATATATATATATATATATGTTGTGCCGAATAGACAGAACTTGCGATCTTGGCTTAAATAGCAAAGCTCATCTTGCCATATAGGACAAGCAAAAACTTGTGTATGCAATAATTTCGAAAAATCATTCTGAACCTAACGAAAAAAATAATGTTTGTTTAGTATTAAATTATTGTAAACAAATTTAAAATATATTTAGTTGGGTTAGGCTAAAATAAATTGTTCTTGTTATAATAAGGTTAGGTAAGTTTTTAAGTTTCTTTTGGTGCAAAATTAAAAATTTTTACATTAACATTAACAAAAAAAATATATCTTTAAACGTATAAGAGAAAATTTTAGAAAGGACTTAATTTTAAATGAGTTCTTGCTAACTGACGAGTTTTTACATATTCGGCACGACATGTATATATATATATATATATATATATATATATATATATATATATATATATATATATATATATATATATATATATATATATATATATATATATATATATATATATATATATATATATATATATATATATGTCGTGCCGAATAGGCAGAACTTGCGATCTTGGCTTAAATAGCAACGCTCATCTTGCCAAAAAGGACAAATGAAAATATCTGTGTGCAATAATTTCGCCAAAATCATTCTGAACCTGACGAAAAAAATATATTTCACTGTGTTTGTTTAGTATTAAATTATTGTAAACAAATCTAAAATATATTTAGTTGGGTTAGGATAAAATAAATTGTTCTTGTTATAATAAGGTTAGGTAAGTTTTTAAGTTTCTTTTGGTGCAAAATTATAAATTTTTACATCAACATTAATGAAAAAAATATACATATCTTTAAACGTATAAGAGAAAATTTTAGAAAGGACTTAATTTTAAAGGAGTTTTTGCTAATTGTCCAGTTTTACATATTCGGCACGACATATATATATTTATATATATATATATATATATATATATATATATATATATATATATATATATATATATATATATATATATATATATATATATATATATATTTTTTATTATTTTTTATTATCACACTGGCTGATTCCCACCAAGGCAGGATGGCCCGAAAAAGAAAAACTTTCACCATCATTAACTCCATCACTGTCTTGCCAGAAGGGTGCTTTACACTACAGTTTTTAAACTGCAACATTAACACCCCTCCTTCAGAGTGCAGGCACTGTACTTCCCATCTCCTGGACTCAAGTCCGGCCTGCCGGTTTCCCTGAATCCCTTCATAAATGTTACTTTGCTCACACTCCAACAGCACGTCAAGTATTAAAAACCATTTGTCTCCATTCACTCCTATCAAACACGCTCACGCATGCCTGCTGGAAGTCCAAGCCCCTCGCACACAAAACCTCCTTTACCCCCTCCCTCCAACCCTTCCTAGGCCGACCCCTACCCCGCCTTCCTTCCACTACAGACTGATACACTCTTGAAGTCATTCTGTTTCTCTCCATTCTCTCTACATGTCCGAACCACCTCAACAACCCTTCCTCAGCCCTCTGGACAACAGTTTTGGTAATCCCGCACCTCCTCCTAACTTCCAAACTACGAATTCTCTGCATTATATTCACACCACACATTGACCTCAGACATGACATCTCCACTGCCTCCAGCCTTCTCCTCGCTGCAACATTCATCACCCACGCTTCACACCCATATAAGAGCGTTGGTAAAACTATACTCTCATACATTCCCCTCTTTGCCTCCAAGGACAAAGTTCTTTGTCTCCACAGACTCCTAAGTGCACCACTCACTCTTTTTCCCTCTTCAATTCTATGATTCACCTCATCTTTCATAGACCCATCCGCTGACACGTCCACTCCCAAATATCTGAATACGTTCACCTCCTCCATACTCTCTCCCACCTAATCTTTTTGTTATCCTCATAACCTTACTCTTTCCTGTATTCACCTTTAATTTTCTTCTTTTGCACACCTTACCAAATTCATCCACCAATCTCTGCAGCTTCTCTTCAGAATCTCCCAAGAGCACAGTGTCATCAGCAAAGAGCAGCTGTGACAACTCCCACTTTGTGTGTGATTCTTTATATATATATATAAATATATATATATATATACATATATATATATATATATATATATATATATATATATACATATATATACATATATATATATATATATATAATGTTGTGCCGAATATGTAAAACTGGTCAATTAGCAAGAATACATTTAAAATTAATTCCTTTCTAATATTTTCTCTTATACGTTTAAAGATATATTTTTTCATTAATGTTAATGTTAAAAATTTTAATTTTGCACCAAAAGAATCTTAGAAAACTTACCTAACATTATTATAACAAGAATAATTTATTTTAGCCTAACCCAACTAAATATATTTTAGATTTGTTTACAATAATTTAATACTAAACAGACAATCGCCTGACAACACCAGATTTTGTGAAACACAACTGATACTCTACTCAAGCACTATGATCTATACTTGTTATGTATCTCAAATTCTTCCCAATTTTACTTAATTATAAATGAATCCAATTTATATAAACCAAAAGAAACATTCATATTATTTTTGAAATTGCTTTTCATGAAACATGATTCTATTATATTCCTGTCGAGCATGGACTTACTTGACACAACTTTCTCAGCTTTTTGAAAATCCATTAGATGGTTAAAATCTCTCACATAAATACACAGCATTAGTATCTTGTTCAGTTCTAATGCTATATTTACTTTCACTTTAATTTTAGTTCAAGACTTTTACCAGTTTGACCGTAATAAACTTTTCAGAAATTTTACAAGGAATCTTATAGACATCCGTCAGCTTTGTGAGGGGAATTTTTTATTAAAATTTTTTTTTGCTGCATCAAGATTTTTAAATATAACTTTGATATTAAAAGTCTTAATAAGAGAATATATATAACCAAAGTTTTCATGGTAAGGGAGAACCAACATATTTGTTGTTGAATGAAGCTGGATGTCGTTTTTCTGGCAATTTTGAAGGATTTATCAATAAAGTTTCTTGGGTATTTTAGATTATTAGCTATTTCATAAATTTTTGAGATTTCTTCATCTATGATCTCTGAATTATAAATTCGTAAAGCTCTCAAAAACATTGATGAGAAAACAGACAGTTTAACTCTTTCTTGACATGAAGAATAATAGTGTTTGTTTTCTACAAATTTTAGATTTTAAATCATTATTACCCTTAATAATTAAAATATCTTGGAAAGGCAATAAGTTATTTTCTTCGAACTCAACAGTAAAATTTATAGAATGAGCTAAGCTATTTAACAAGGAAATGGTTTACATCTATATTTTTAGGCATAAGACACAAATTATTAACATGTCTATACCACACAGCTCTATTAGGAAAGATTGTTTTACGAATGTTTTAACAGTAATTTCAAAAAACTATAAAAAGTCTACTAGAAGGCAAAGATGTGCTTACTGTCACAACATATACAGTGAGGGTCAGAACATTTGTATTGTCTGATGGGGTTAGTGCACATCCTCTTGTCCATGCAGATGCCGGGACACTCAGAGATGCTGCTGCACTTGGCCATGCGTGATGTACAGCACCTGCAGCCAGTGTTACCACATGCTCCCACATCACGCTCCATGTTCCCACATGTGTCTCGGCACACTCCATACCCATCATCGCAGAAAGTCTGAGCATAGCACTCTGTTGAAGAACACACAGGGAAACATGTTCAAAAAAATTAACACGTAAAATATGAGGAACACAAATAATACTTTCGAAAGTCGCAAATAGAATATATTTTGAAGAACACACGAGAACAAGTAGAACACACATTAAACATTCCCCCCCCCTAAAAAAAAAAACATGTTGACTGGCATACATGGACCATGTTGACTGGCATACATGGGCCATGTTGACTGGCATACATGGGCCATGTTGACTGGCATACATGGACCATGTTGACTGGCATACATGGACCATGTTGACTGGCATACATGGACCATGTTGACTGGCATGCATGGGCCATGTTGACTGGCATACATGGGCCATGTTGACTGGCATACATGGGCCATGTTGACTGGCATACATGGGCCATGTTGACTGGCATACATGAACCATGTTGACTGGCATACATGGACCATGTTGACTGGTATACATGGACCATGTTGACTGGCATACATGGACCATGTTGACTGGCATACATAGAACATGTTGACTGGCATACATGGACCATGTTGACTGGTATACATGGAACATGAAGAAGCCTACTGTGTAGGCGAAACGTTTCGAAATAAAGATACCTAACTGTTGCATGTGTCTTACCTAACATACATGGAATATGTTGATGAATATCCTTTAAACATGTTGTATATTCATTTCATTTTGAGTATTTACGTGAGTATTTCCATGTGTTTTTGTACAGCCTATTTCAGTTTATTATCTTGAACCAACTACAGTTTATTATCCTGTACCTACTCTAGTATTTTATCCTGTACCTACTCCAGTTTATTATCCTGTACCTACTCCAGTTTATTATCCTGTACCTACTCCAGTTTATTATCCTGTACCTACTCTAGTATTTTATCCTGTACCTACTCCAGTTTATTATCCTGTACCTACTCCAGTTTATTATCCTGTACCTACTCCAGTTTATTATCCTGTACCTACTCCAGTTTATTATCCTGTACCTACTCTAGTATTTTATCCTGTACCTACTCCAGTTTATTATCCTGTACCTACTCTAGTATTTTATCCTGTACCTACTCCAGTTTATTATCCTGTACCTACTCCCTGTACCTACTCCAGTTTATTATCCTGTACCTACTCCAGTTTATTATCCTGTACCTACTCCAGTATATTATCCTGTACCTACTCCAGTTTATTATCCTGTACCTACTCCAGTTTATTATCCTGTACCTACTCCAGTTTATTATCCTGTACCTACTCCAGTATATTATCCTGTACCTACTCCAGTTTATTATCCTGTACCTACTCCAGTTTATTATCCTGTACCTACTCCAGTTTATTATCCTGTACCTACTCCAGTTTATTATCCTGTACCTACTCTAGTATTTTATCCTGTACCTACTCCAGTTTATTATCCTGTACCTACTCCAGTTTATTATCCTGTACCTACTCCAGTTTATTATCCTGTACCTACTCCAGTTTATTATCCTGTACCTACTCCAGTTTATTATCCTGTACCTACTCCAGTTTATTATCCTGTACCTACTCCAGTTTATTATCCTGTACCTACTCCAGTTTATTATCCTGTACCTACTCCAGTTTATTATCCTGTACCTACTCCAGTTTATTATCCTGTACCTACTCCAGTTTATTATCCTGTACCTACTCTAGTATTTTATCCTACTCCAGTTTATTATCCTGTACCTACTCCAGTTTATTATCCTGTACCTACTCCAGTTTATTATCCTGTACCTACTCCAGTTTATTATCCTGTACCTACTCCAGTTTATTATCCTGTACCTACTCCAGTTTATTATCCTGTACCTACTCCAGTTTATTATACTGTACCTATTATCCTGTACCTACTCCAGTTTATTATCCTGTACCTACTCCAGTTTATTATCCTGTACCTACTCCAGTTTATTATCCTGTACCTACTCCAGTTTATTATGCTGTTCCTACTCCAGTTTATTATCCTGTACCTACTCCAGTTTATTATCCTGTACCTACTCCAGTTTATTATCCTGTACCTACTCCAGTTTATTATCCTGTACCTACTCCAGTTTATTATCCTGTACCTACTCCAGTTTATTATCCTGTACCTACTCCAGTATATTATCCTGTACCTACTCCAGTTTATTATCCTGTACCTACTCCAGTTTATTATCCTGTACCTACTCCAGTTTATTATCCTGTACCTACTCCAATTTATTATCCTGTACCTACTCCAGTATATTATCCTGTACCTACTCCAGTATATTATCCTGTACCTACTCCAGTTTATTATCCTGTACCTACTCCAGTTTATTATCCTGTACCTACTCCAGTTTATTATCCTGTTCCTACTCCAGTTTATTATCCTGTACCTACTCCAGTATATTATCCTGTACCTACTCCAGTATATTATCTTGTACCTACTAAAGTTTATTATCTTGTTCCTACTCCAGTTTAATATCCTGTACCTACTCCAGTTTATTATCCTGTAACTACTCCAGTTTATTATCCTGAACCTACTCCAGTTTATTATGCTGTCCCTACTCCAGGTTAATATCCTGAACGTACTCCAGGTTAATATCCTGAACCTAGTCCAAAAAGGGCAGGAGAGAGGAGCTGCTGGATAAGTACAGGTCAGCCATAGAAGTAGTTAGGTCTAAGGGAGGGATCCCAGTCATATGTAGCATCTTGCCTAGAAAGGAAGTGGGCAATGAATGGATGTCTAGGGCAATTGGTATAAATTGCTGGCTAGACAGGTACTGCAAGGAACTTGCAATCTTTGACAAACATGATATGTATGCAAGGGATGGGGTTCATCTCTCTGGGGATGGAGTGGTTGCATTAACCAATTCAATTGAGAGGGTAATTGATGACTTGTCTAGGAATTTAAACTGATAGATTATAGAGGTATGGGTGTTTGTGGGAAACAATCAGGCATTAGGGTTAGAAACAGCAGTTATTACCGGGATACCTCAGGGATATGTTTAAAGACAATATTCAAAATAAAGTTGCTAGTAATGGCAAATCAATTGATCAACAAACAAAGAGGGATAGTAGAGGGCAACGAGTGACTAGCTCCCTTTTAAAGTTTACTGTACAAATAGTAGGAGTCTAAGAAATAAGATAGATGAGCTAAGATTACTTGCAAGTATAAGTAATATAGATATTATTGGTATAACAGAGATCTGGTTCAACCTGAAAGATAGAGAAATGACTTCTAAATGCAACATACAGGGTTATAAACTATTCCACACTTACAGGGTCTACAGGAAGGGTGGTGGGGTGGCGATGTATGTCAGAGAAAATTTAAACTGTTGTCTTAGACATGATATAAGATTAGAGACATCGAACACAGAATCTGTTTGGCTACAGTTTCTCGAGGGACATGACAAATTAATTTTGGGTGTGATTTATAGGCCCCCAAACCTTGATAGGGAGGGCAGTAAGCTGTTATGGGACGAAATTCATAAGGCATCTAGATATGAAAATGTTGTTATAATGGGAGATTTTAACTATAGACAAATTGATTGGAACAATATGACAGGAAATCTTGAGTCTAGTGAATTTCTTGATACGGTTCAAGATTGCTTTTTAGAACAGGTTGTGACAGAACCAACTAGAGGAAACAATCTGCTTGACTTGGTTCTTGCCAACAAAGATTCACTAATTAATAATCTTGAGGTTAATGATGAGCTTGAGGAAAGTGATCACAAATCACTTAGTTTTAATATATCATGGAATTACCCAGATAACTGCAATGAAATCTCTGTCCCAGATTTTCGCTTGGCCGACTTGATTTTCGCTTGGCCGACTTTATGATTCAGGGAAACCGGCAGGCCGGACTTGAATTACAATGAAATCTCTGTCCCAGATTTTCGCTTGGCCGACTTCATGGGACTGAAAAATTACTTGGGTGGGCTAAACTGGGATGTCCTGGCTATGGGTCAGGTAGGTGATCTTGGTTGCCAGTATGACGTTTCTCAGAGCATAGTTCTAGCTGCCCTGACAACTTTTGTTCCGAGTAAGGAAATTAGATCTAACAAAAATGATCCCAAATGGATGAACAATAGATTAAAACATTTCATTGGTCAAAAGAGAGGCATATATAGGCGTATCAAAAGAGGGGATGGGCAGTTAAGAAATCAATATATTAAATTAAAGAGAGAGATAAAGAAAGGAATAAGAAAAGCAAAAAGGGATTATTAAGCTAAGGTCGCAAGGGATTCAAAGATTAACCCTAAAGGATTCTTTCAGGTATACAGAAGTAAGATTAGGGACAAGATTGGCCGACTTAAGAGTAATTCTGGTCAAATCACTGAGAGTGATAAGGATATGTGTGAAATTCTAAATACCTATTTCCTCTCAGTTTTCACCCAGAAAAATACTAGCGATATTCCTGAAATAATAGATTATGTAGAACAGGATGATAATAAACTATGTACGATTGCGATAACTAGTGACATGGTCCTCAGACAAATAGTGAAACTGAAACCTAACAAATCCCCAGGCCCTGATGAACTGTTTGCAAGGGTGTTAAAGGAATGTAAAGAGGAACTTAGCATACCTCTGGCTAATCTTTTTAACATATCACTACAAACTGGCATAGTGCCTGATAAGTGAAAAATGGCAAATGTAATACCTATTTACAAGGCAGGTGACAGGTCCTTGGCTTCGAACTATAGACCAATAAGCCTTACCTCCATAGTAGGAAAATTTATGGAATCAATAATTGCCGAAGCAATTCGTAGCCATCTTGACAGGCACAGACTGATTAACGAATCTCAACACGGTTTTACAAAGGGGCGTTCCTGTCTTACGAATTTACTAACTTTTTTCACTAAGGTGTTTGAGGAGGTAGATCATGGTAATGAATATGATATTGTGTATATGGACTTCAGTAAGGCTTTCGATTGAGTTCCACACCAGAGGCTATTGAGGAAACTTAAGGCACACGGGATAGGAGGAGAAATTTTTTTCTGGGTAGAGAGTTTGCATAAATGGGGAGAAATCAGAATGGGGGCACGTCACAAGCGGTGTTCCTCAGGGGTCAGTGTTGGGCCCATTGTTGTTCACAATTTACATAAACGACATAGATGAGGGAATAAATAGCGACATAAGCAAATTTGCTGATGACACCAAAATAGGCCGTCCAATTCATTCTAATGAGGACACTAGAGCACTCTAGGATGATTTGAATAGACTGATGCAATGGTCGGAGAAGTGGCAGATGCAGTTTAATATTGACAAATGCAAAGTTCTAAACGTTGGACAGGTAAATAACCATGCCACATATAAACTAAATAATGTAGATCTTAATATTACTGATTGCGAAAAGGATTTAGGAGTTCTGGTTAGCAGTACGTTAAAACCAAGACAACAGTGTATTAGTGTTCGCATTAAAGCTAACAGAATTCTTGGCTTCATATCTAGAAGTATAAATAATAGAAGTCCTCAGGTTGTTCTTCAACTCTATATATCCTTGGTTAGGCCTCATTTAGACTATGCTGCTCAGTTCTGGTCACCGTATTACAGAATGGATATAAATGCTCTGGAAAACGTACAGAGGAGGATGACAAAGATGATCCCATGTATCAGAAATCTTCCCTTTGAGGATAGACTGAGGACCCTGAATCTGCACTCTCTCGAAAGGCGTAGAATTAGGGGGGATATGATCGAGGTGTATAAATGGAAAACAGGAATAAATAAAGGGGATGTAAATAGCGTGCTGAAAATTTCCAGCCAAGACAGGACTCGCAGCAATGGTTTCAAGTTGGAAAAATTCAGATTCAGAAAGGATATAGGAAAGCACTGGTTTGGTAATAGAGTTGTGGATGAGTGGAACAAACTCCCGAGTACAGTTATTGAGGCTAAAACGTTGTGTAGTTTTAAAAATTGGTTAGATAAATACATGAGTGGGTGTGGGTGGGTGTGAGTTGGACCTGACTAGCTTGTGCTGCTGGGTCTGGTGCAGTGCTCCATCCTTGAGTGGAGATGATCAGACTGGGTGGGTCATTGGGCTAATCCGTGGGGGACATGGACCTGCTCCGCATGGGTCAGTAGGCCTGTTGCAGTGTTCCTTCTTTCTTATGTTCTTATATTTAAGACATTCTGTAAAACTTCAACTCTGCTAAATTCTCTGAAATCATGTAGCTAAAGAAACAATTATCTTATTTAATAATGAAGAACTTTCACTGCATGTACAATAATTATCTGTTAATTAGTAATTAATTACTGTTGCTTGCAGCTGCAGCCGTAATAATCTGCATAACAATGGGTTTTTTGCCCAATAAATGTCACTTTTCTCTTTATAAATACTGTATAATGCTGAAAAAATATTATTATTTTTATTAATTCACAGTAATACTGGGAACGCCTTCCAGGTATACTCCATGCAAGAAAGGTATACAATACCGACAAGATGAAAGTTGATAAATTAGACACATGTGCAACTCTTGGGTATCTTTATTGAGGAAACGTTTCGCCACACAGTGGCTTCATCAGTCCATACAAAGGATAAACTTGAAGAACAGGAGGAGAATGAGGTAATCAGTCCCTCAACCTTGAGTCGATGTGCTCAGTCTATCAATCTTGAATAGAATACGGCATATGAGCGGAGAAGCAGCTTATAAACCGTATGGCAGGAGAGGTGCAGCAGTCATAGGTCGTGTCACATTTGTCCATTGTGGAAGTAGGTCGTACCCAAAGGTTAGGCAAGCGAAGAAATCCCAAGTATGGACTGATGAAGCCACTGTGTGGCGAAACGTTTCTTCAATAAAGATACCCAAGAGTTGCACATGTGTCTAATTTAACAACATGTCGATTCTTTGAACCATTCATCTACAAAGATGAAAATTAAGACACATGTGCAACATCTGGGTATCTTTATTGTAGACGTTTCGCAATCCTATGTTTTTATCAATACAGATTCTAGGACATAACTAGAAGAAAGTAGAACTATATACCAAAGATGTGGTATTCAGTCCCTCAGCCTTGGAGTTGGTGTGAAGAGCACCGTGGGTGTATAGATTTTGGAGCACAAGCAAGGAAGCTAACGCCACTGACGCCTACATAAGCGCCAGTCTCCTTGGCTGTGCACCAGAATCTCTACACCCACGGTGCACTTCACACCAATTCCATGGCTGAGGGACTGATTACCTAATCTTTTGTATATTGTTCTACTGTGTTCTAGTTATGTCATTGACTCTGTATTGATAAACCAACTGGATGGCGAAACGTCTACAATAAAGATACCCAGATGTTGCACAAGTGTCTTACTTTCATCAGGTATATTCCATGTAAGGTACTTACTGTTACAGCACATACAGTAATCTCCCGAACAAGAGCTGTTTTCCAGTGGATCGGAGCATAATCTGGAATCTATACAAACACCAGGACACTTAGAGGAGTCTGGACATACAGCTTGGCGCAATGTACAACACTTGCAGCCAGAGTCACCGCAACTTTCTGGTTCCTCACGCTCATGACTCAGGCAAGTGTCTCGACACATCCCTTCACCATTATCGCAGAAAAGCTGAGCATTACACTCTGTAAAAAAAAAATTTGCTGAGATTACAGAGCATATTTGTTGAAGAGTACAGAGCATAATATTTGTTGAAGAGCACAGAGCATAATATTTGTTGAAGAACAAGCGCGACATATTTGTAGAACTCAAGCATCTTCTTTCGTGTGCTTCCCTACAGAGACGTTTATTGCTTCTTAAACATACAGCAGTATCAGATTTCTCCGTCACCTGTTTAGAGAAGTATGACCATTGTTCCTCCCTAAAGATGAATACCGGTTGTTTATGTTGATTGAATTTGCCAAAGTGGGTAGGCCCACTATTTAGAAATCCCCGAAAAAGAAACTTTAATGGTAACCTGATTTTTTCATTTTCTTTGGTTTTGTTCCTCCAGAATTTCGTTTAAATTTCGCTTGTAACACGAGGACACCAGGTAACCTGAATTTTTTTTCTTTTCTTTTGGTTTTTTCTTTCTCCAGCATTTTGTTTTAATTTCGCTTGTAACAGAAGCCCTGAGGCCAAGATTCTGGAAACTGAGACGTGCAGGTGTCCTATGACCAAAGTTGTAGAACCCATTCCTAGCTATTTGAAATGGATCCAATAATTGCTAGAGCCCTGGATGGCTTACCTACAAACATTCAATTCGACGACGACAGAGAGTGAAATTCAAGAGCGTAAATGCAATCTCGCCATTTTTATGTGTAAAATAATGAGAAATTTTAATTCACGTTTAATTACGCTAAATATATTTTGGTTTACCACTCCTGGATGACTTCAAAATTTAATGGGTGATGTATCTATGGCTACGACAGTTTAACATGACTCATGAAAACGTAATAACACGACAGTTCAGTTTACATGCTGGCAAATTTATCAATACACTAACATTTTTAATCTTAGAGTCGTCGGAACAATGAGGAATGCCTTTTTTGACTGTCTTCAAATTTACAGCCTTGGTGTAAGTTCAATAAAAGTTTCTCGTTGTTATTGGGCTCCACTAATACCATTGTGCCAATTTTATTAAATAGTAGTGATGTTTCCATTCCACAAATAACGAATGTCTAGTTTTATTGGTTTCAAAAATATTTATGCTGATTTCATTCCATAAGAAGAAAGATGTCCTATAATTTTATACTCTTTAGTCACAAAATTTGAAATTTTAGTGGAACTGTTAAAAATATTTGATCCAATAGATTCTGGGCAGTTACTGGAGAATTCCTTTTATTACAGTCTTCAATTATAAATTATAAAATTTCAGTATTATTAAATAAACGGAATATCATATATTAACTAGAAAATGTCTCTCTTGGCCTCATTTATAATTATTATAATCATGGGGGAGCCCCTGTGGGGGCGGAATGGAAGGTATTCAGGTTCAATTCAGGGAACTGGAAAACGCATCCAATTCCCTAGATCAAGAGCCCCTCACCAGCGTCAAGGAACCTCCATTGAGGGGTCTTGGCTTCAAACATTTAAGTGTTGGTGGATTTTAAATGGAAATATATTATTAACGAATCTAAGCTTTGTTCGTGCCAATTTACTAATTTCGTGGTACTGATTATATATAATTATCAATCTGATTCTCGCAAAAAATAACAAAAAATCTTTTTTTACGAGGATTGTAGATAATTTAAAATATAATTTATAAACAGAAAACTGAGAAATGTTGATAACTCTGGTTTGTATATATATTTTTTTTATTTTTATTGATTTAATGAACCCTTAAATACTGTACGACTTATACCTGAGCAGACACACTCTGAAATTAATTTTTCTTAGTTTTTCTACCTAAGTTTTTGTTTATAACTTGAGAACTCCTTATCCTATCGGTTTCAAGTGATCAACTGTTAGTAAGTGAAGGTTCATGGAACAATTATAAAGTGCAGTTGTCATCTGCTTACTTATAAAATAGATGGTTGCTGAAATTGGTTTCCATTAGATACGTTCACAAAACTTCTTTAGAAGCACATCAAAATTTTAACAATGTTGAATCCTACATAGACTAGTTGTTGTTAATTAAAAAGGCACAAAACCGTGGCTGGAATACACAAATAACCCACACATAGAAGAGAGGAGCTTACGACGACGTTTTGATCCGACTTGGACCATTTACAAAGTCACACTATGGCTTTGTAAATGGTCTAAGTCGGACCGAAACGTCGTCATAAGCTCCTCTCTTCTATGTGCAGGTTATTTGTGTATAAGTTGGTGTTGTTAATGGAGTGTGTAGGTGCCATTTAACTACTTTTAATCAGGAAATGCTATAATATTGTTTCATAATTTCTCATTATTTCTTCATGATGCAAGTGAATGGCTGTATTTCCTTCTTAGGATCGAGTCTCGGTGCCTCCCATTACAAATGTGCTACATGACCTCTGCTGGTTAAATTTCTCCCCTAATTAATATTAATCATTAATGATTCATCTAGTCTGTAGGTGCAAATTTTCCGGTCAGATTTAAACGTTTTATGCTGCTGCGTTTTCCTCTAAAGAAACTTAACCTTGCTTTTAATTGTATAAATTTTTATTGTGACAATTTTAATTAAAAAAAATATTATTTTTTTGGTGAAATAACTGGAGAATGTCTCTTTTGATCAGAAACATGTCACAAATTGGACTTATTGGGTTATTCATAGTTAACTTTGCATAATGTATTTTATGGGCAAATAAAATTTTGTGCTGTCAAGACTAATATAAAAAAATGTATGTTATGGGCCCAAAACTTACGTAAACTTGCATCAGTATTCACATGGATTCATAATAACTTTAATCATAAACATTTACTAGTCTTACCTAGAGAAAAGTTTTGATTCATGTTGGCCGGTGAAGCTCCAAATTTATCTTCATGTATACAAATATATCTAGTTGGATGAATCTAATTGTAGTCAGCTGGTCCAGTGGCTTAAGTACTGGCCTGGAATTTTACGACTCACCATGGGTTCAAACCCCATCCGTAGTCTGGTTTGTTTGCAATCGTGTTATTACGATTTCGTGAGTCATGATGAGTGAATATTTAAATATTGGCTTTCACACAATAATTTACGAGTGCCTCTTGTGACTGGATTCACCCATCAACCATCAAACTTGAAGTTCTGTTATAGGTTATATGATCTATGCAAGATAACAAGAGAGATTCACCCATCAACCATCAAACTTGAAGTTCTGTTATAGGTTATGATATGATCTATGCAAGATAACAAGAGAAAGCCGTCTTAACTTGGCATCAAAACTACAGTTTCTTAGTGGAAAACTTGAATTAATTTTAGGCCGTGTAAGTTTAATTTTCCATTTTAATTCATGAAAATGGGATATTGTTCTCCACTCTTCATTTGAATCAAATCTTTACTAATATTTCCGTGCTGCACGTGACATTATTCCTTTCGTTTACACTGGCGAACAGGAGGTGCGGGTTAAGTTATACAGAGCTACCTTTCTCGGATCGCACAGCGACCTAATAACAGCTAATACTGTTAATGTTTATCTACAAACATCTGCTGCTAAGAAGCGTAGATCCACTGCTCTCGCTAAGGTTCAGTTTAAGGGATAACTGGGTATATGCCCTTTAAAGGGTTTGTACCCAGTTATCTTCTTAAGGGGCGTGTTGTGCAGAATAAAGGCTGTGTGGGGATTTCACGACTGGGTAGGGTTAGTGGTTCCTGTTTCAATTAGGAATGGTAATTTACTACGTAATTTACTACATAGAGGTGAAGTCGCCCTCCTCACTGCTGAAATGTGACTGTCTTGGAATGCCGTAGGCACCCGCTTGGTGGCCCAAAAAGAGGGCCACGGTAGTGCCCAGCGCGCATATTATGTAAGGTTTCCGGAAAATGACGATATTCCCACACCTGTACCCAGTTATCCTCTTAAGGGGCTTAAGATTTATTTTCCAACTAAGATGATTTTTCTCACCGCTGTTACAATGAGTATTGTATCTTCTGCACCTGGTAAAGGGATTTTCGCCGCTACTCTTGCTAAGAGACGAGTACTGTCAACAAACCATACCCCCGGCCGGGATTGAACCCGCGGTCATAGAGTCTCAAAACTCCAGCCCGTCGCGTTAGCCACTAGACCAGCTAGCCACAATAAGATTCATCCAACTAGGTATATTTCTACACCATAGGAAGGTTAGCACAGGCACCTCTGTGACCACAAATGCAAGTTTTTACAGACGAATCTCCAGCTAGCGTGGCCGTGACGAACTCTAGCTCAAGTCCCTTCACTGCCGTCAACATGACTCAAGAAATCGTAATGACACGATTGCAAATAAACCATACCCCCGGGGTATGGTTTATTTGCAATCGTGTCATTACGATTTATTGAGGCACTGTCAACAAGAAATAATAAACAATAAACTAAACACTTTAACGGAAAAATTCTAATTTATTACTATAGTTACACATGTTATTGACAGGCAAATGAATATTTTATAGGTAACAATGGGAAAAAATTACTCACTGTCACAACAAATACAGCCGTTTCCGTTGCAATAGGAGTTATTTAAAGGCTTCTTGCATTTTCTGGAGTCCATGCATATTCCCGGGCAGTTCGAGGAAGGTGTACATGTTGCTTCACGAAGTGTGCAACACTTGCAATCAGAGTCACTACAGCCCTTCTCCAGTTCTCGCTCTTCAGTGTGGCAAGACTCTCTGCAGACACCATTATCATCATCACACAATTGCTGCGTACCGCACTCTGTTGAATAATAAAGCCAGCATTACACATCTTGCTGTGTTAGCATAAGAAAAAAAAGTCACACTTTCGTCTGCATCTTCAACAATTCACATTTAATCCATAATTTGAACAGGAACTTTTAAAGTACAATACGGTCCATCCTGGACTAATTCTACTTACAACAGAGAAGAGCATAAAGAGTAGTATAAGGCGGAGAAAATGTTAAGGTCAGGTAAAGTCAAGTATATCATGAAAATTTGACCTTTCAACAAAAAGTCACTTTTAGAACACGGCATCAGTGAGGGTAAAAAAGTGAGAGACAGTTCTGAGAGGAGCAGAAAATGCTGTACATCAGAACATAACGACGGAACGAGACTCAAGAAATCGTAATGACACGATTGCAAACAAACCATACCCCCGGCCGGGATTGAACCCGCGGTCATAGAGTCTCAAAACTCCAGCCCGTCGAGTTAGCCACTAGACCAGCTAGCCACAACAAGATTCATCCAACTAGGTATATTTCTACACCATAGGAAGGTTAGCACAGGCACCTCTGTGACCACTTGCATTTGTGGTCACAGAGGTGCCTGTGCTAACCTTCCTATGGTGTAGAAATATACCTAGTTGGATGAATCTTATTGTGGCTAGCTGGTCTAGTAGCTAACGCGACGGGCTGGAGTTTTGAGACTCTATGACTGCGGGTTCAATCCCGGCCGGGGGTATGGTTTATAACGACGGAACACTGCAGCAGACCTACTGGCCCAAACTAGGCATGACTGTCTCTAAACCAGCCTTTTCTGGGAAATATTGGTGCAAGTCTGAACAGAAGTACGACCCAGGTTACAAGAAGTGGTACATTAGTTAAGTGAAAAGTAAGTTTAATATCCAAATGACTGACCAATTTTGCTGACATGCATACTATGCAAGGTATTGAAAATAATGAGGATAGTGATAGAGTACCTGATATTCTATGACAGTCATTAAAGTGAGACTAGGAAAGACAGGAATCAATGGATTGTGTTGTCACCGACCTCATAAACGCATTCCATAATGATTCCCACAAAAGACTGGTAAAAATTTAAGGTGCAGGCAGGAATAACAGTGAACGTCCTCCAGACGATAAACAAATATTAATCTCAATCTTAAAATAATGAATCAGGAAACTATGTACTGTGCCAAAACAAAAGCATTCAGCTAAACTCACAAACTAGTATTTAGTCAAGCCATAATGCCAACTTACCTCATAATTTGTAATATTTTAAAACAAAGAATTAAACTAAGTCTGCCCGAAATGCCTAGCCATGCTAGGTGTTCTAGTGGTACCTCCAGACGATCAGGCAGGAATAACAGTGAACGTCCTTCAGACGATCAGGCAGGAATAACAGTGAACGTCCTCCAGACGATCAGGCAGGAATAACAGTGAACGTCCTTCAGACGATCAGGCAGGAATAACAGTGAGCGTTCTCCAGACGATCAGGCAGGAATAACAGTGAACGTCCTCCAGACGATCAGGCAGGAATAACAGTGAACGTCCTCCAGACGATCAGGCAGGAATAACAGTGAGCGTTCTCCAGACGATCAGGCACGAATAACAGTGAACGTCCTCCAGAGGATCAGGCAGAAATAAAAGTGAACTTCCTCCAGACGATAAAGCAAGAATAACAGTAAATGTCCTCCAGACGATCAGGCAGGAGTAACAGTGAACGACCTCCAGAGGATCAGGCGGGAATAACAGTGAACGTTCTCCAAAGAATCAGGCAGGAATAACAGTGAACGTCCTCCAGAGGATCAGGCAGGAATAACAGTGAACGTCCTCCAGACGATAAGGCAGAAATAACAGGTAACATACTCGTGACGATCAGGCAGGGATACCAGGGAATGTATTCAGACGATCAAGCAGGAATAACAGGGAACTTATTCTGAACGATCAAAGAAAATCTTAGTGGACAAAATCAAATTGCGATTGTTCAATAAGTAACGTCAGAAAAAGCAATGTCCGAAAGGTAATGTAACAAGGGGAGTTCTGCAAAGGTCAGTACCAGGACCTGTACAGTTTCTCGTGTATGTGAATGGCATACGAAGTGGGAGTTAATCAAACGGATCTCTGTTAGGTGATGATGTAAAACTAATACTGAGGATACAAACAGATGAGTACGGGGTCAAGTTGTAAATATTGATAAATAAGGGGTTGCTTGAATTCATCTACAGCAAATGCGAAGTTATGAAGATCAGGGAAGGGGCCAGAAAACAGTTTAGGGAGTATAGAGTCGGGGGACACTGGCTGCAGGCATGACTCCTTGAGGTAAGAATAGTTCGTAGCACTTCGCAAGAGGCTCACCTAAACCGAATAACCTATGCAGCCAATGCTTCTCTGGCCCTTTACACAATATATGTCTGGTCCCTCGTAGAGTATGCAATACCAGTATGGAACTCACACCTAAGAAAGCCATTCTAGTAACAGGGGAGAGTGCAGATGTAAGCAACGAGACTAGTTCTAGAACTAATTGTTATGAGATATGAACATTGCTAACGGAAATTAATCTAACGACATTGGAGGGCATAAGAACCAAAGGAGACATAATAACAACATGCAAAATTCTTAATAGAACTGAGGGGGTAGATAGGAATAGGCTGTTTGAGAAGCGAGAAACAGGTATTCGAGCTGACAACAGGAGATTAAAGACGCAGATGAGCCACATAGTTTTAAAAACAGGTGCGATAGAATCTACGAGACTTCGAGGGAGAGATTCTGCCTAGCTGCAAGTTGACAAGCCATGCCAGGAGCTAATAATCGACCCTCAAGCTACACATATAAGTGATAATATGAGTGCACACACACAAACACACACACACACACACACACACACACACACACACACACACACACACACACACACACACACACACACACACACACACACACACACACACACACACACACACACACACACACACGCACACACACACAGTCACACACTACCTCGTAGCGACTAGTGAAGAGGGGTCCCAGGAGCTATGAATCAACCCATGCAAGTACAATTAGGTGAGTACAGTAAGGCGAATACACACACACACAAATGTGGCATAAAACCTGTGCAGAATTTTGCAATCAATCATTTTATAAGTATCATTGACATACTTACTGTGACAACACACACAGTCTAATCCCGAGCAGAAGTTGTTCACCAGTGGATAATGACATGTTCTTATATCCGTGCAAATGCCAGAACAGTTGGAAGAAGAAGGACAGTCGGCGAGGCGAGATGTACAGCACTTGCAGCCAGAGGTCCCACAGTCGCCGTCCTTCACCTCACGTTCCTCATTGAAGCAAAATTCTCTGCAAACTCCTAAGCCGTCGTCACACACAGGGTTGATACTACACTCTGTTGGCGATAAATGCACGACGCGTGAAATCGTAATGGCACGACTGCAAACCATACCACGGGCGGGGTTAGAACCCGCGATCAGAGAGTCTCAAAACTCAATGTACGCCAATACTCATGCTTCCAGTGATTAAAAAATATAGCGAAAAGTGCTTTGCCTATTGTGAGTAATTATGTTCCTATGAGGAATATAGTAACACAACACTCCCGTTACATCTTGTTTTGAAGCTTGAGACACTTATGCAACATATGGGAATCTTTACTGAGGAAACGTTTTGCCACACAGTGGCTTTATCAGTCCAATAGAAAGCAGAAAGGTTTAAGGATAGGAGGAGCTTGAGGTAATCAGTCCCTTAGCTTGGAGTCGATGTGTTCAGTCCATCAATCTTGTAGAATGTGGGACTGATTACCTCAAACTCCTCCTCTCCTTACACTTTTCTGCTTTGTATTGGACTGATGAAGCCACTGTGCGGCGAAACGTTTCCTCAATAAAGATTCTCATATGCTGCATAAGTGTTTCAAGCTTCAAGTTGTCAGTTTTTTAAACCATTTATCACATCTTGTTTTGTTAAATAATTAAAAAGCCATCACGGAGACCCCCACCTTTTCTCCCCCTCGTTCCTCTATCTCTATTTCTTCGTTAAATTTGCCCTTTTCCAGTGTAAGGGAAAAACTACTTTGTGAGATGGTAAGTCTTAAGCGACAGTAATTGATGCTATAGTGGAAGGAAACCTATGAAGCTCCCGTTACTGATGAACTTTGATGGAATATGTTCACAGTTCTGGTCACCGTATTACAGAATGGATATAAATGCACTGGAAAACATACAAAGGAGGATGACAAAGTTGATTTTATGTATCAGAAATCTTCCCCATGAGGATAGACTGAGGCCCTGAATCAGCACTCTCTAGAAAGTCGTAGAATTAGGGGGGATATGATTGAGGTGTATAAGTGGAAAACAGGAATGAATAAAGGGAATGTAAATAGCGTGCCAAAAACATCTAGCCTAGACAGGACTCACAGCAATGGCTTTAAGTTGGAAAATTTCAGATTCAGGAAGGATACAGGAATGCACTGGTTTGGTAAGAGTTGTGGATGAGTGGAATAAACTCCCCAGTACCGTCATAGAAGCTAAGACGTTGTGTAGTCTTAAAAATACGTTAGATAAATGCATGAGTGGGTTTGGGCGGGTGTGAGTTTGACCTGACTAGCTTGTGCTGCTAAGTCGGATGCCGTGCTCCTTCCTTAAGTGAATATGACCTGACCTGACTAGGTTAAGGCATTAGCTGGGAAGAGAATTGGACCTGCCTCTCATAGGCCAGTAGGCCTGTTGCAGTGTTCATTCTTTCTTATGTTCTTATGTCTCATTGTCCTACGGAAGTCTACTCTTACAGTTCAGGTTGACAAATTTCGACACTTTGTATGAGCCCCATCCTGCGCAATGAAATATGAGAGAGAATCATACTTTGCTTTTGTCCCCATTGTGTAACTATCATAAATAAAAAGGGTAACAGCACACTGCTCATGTATCCAATCTTTGTAGATTAAAAAATACATTATCCAGATTGTGGAATATTTTGACCGCAGTATGTGGTATACAAAATGAATACCGTATTTTACTGCGTCGAAGACGGTATTTTTCCCCAAAATAAATCTCAAAAATAGTATTTGACCATACAGCAGATGTCAAATACAGCATTAAGTAACTTGGAACGCGAAAAAATGATAAACCTATGGAATGGGAAAAGGAAAAGGAAAAATGCGTATTACATATAGTTTAGAAAATGTTGAAATGAACGATTCAAGAAACAAATAAATGTTTAAAATCTTCGATAACAACTCAGGAAGATAAGAGTTATATATCTCTGATGATAATGGTTGAGAGTGACACAGGAAGACATGAACAGTCATAGTAACACGGCAAGGTAAAACACTTGTGAATAATCGATGATAACTACACAGGAAGAGAAAACAAGTGAAAATAATTACAATGAGCAAAAACCTCCACTTAAAAAAAAAAAAATATTAAAATGTTTTAAAAAGAACATCTTTTTAACACATGTCCATGACAAAATTGATCTACTTTATTTTACTGTATTAATACATGGAGATCACAAGTTCACGCCTCCAAAAATAAATTAAATTGATCATACATATATATATATATATATATATATATATATATATATATATATATATATATATATATATATATATATATATATATATATATATATATATATATATATATATATATATATATATATATATATATATATATATGCACGTAGTACCTTCTCCACTCGGCCAGATCCCAGAGAAGTATGGGTGCCTAGCCGAAGCTAAGCAGTCACTCTCATACCCTGGGACAACAGGCCAGTGATAGGTCATTTCATCAAATTCTGCCACATGCAGTGAACAATGAAAAAGATTTTGAAATGCTTAACAATTCGTGAACAGGCCAAATTGCTTACAAACATTATCTATCAGTCCACAGAAGGATTCTCAAAGCCACCTTCCTGAATGCTGGCTTCTTTGGACCAAATTGCTAGCTTAAGCTGGGCGCCCAAGTACCGACCAGTGTGGTTCAGTGAGCAAAGTACTGTGTACCTCGTCCCAAGGCTTGTAGGTTCTAGTCTTCTTTTGCCTGAGATCAATGTTTGTGAATATTTCGCTTGTTATGCGAATTTTAAACAATGTAAAATCTCTTTCAATGGTCGATGCATGCAGGGGATAAGATGAAAAACTGAAAGCCACCTTCCTGATTGCTGGCTGCTTCGGACCAAAACGTTTCATAAGCTGGGTGCCGAAGTATTGACGAAAGTGGTTCGGTGAGCAGAGTACTGCGTACCTAGTTCCAAGGTTCGTAGGTTCGAGTCTTCGGCCTGAGAATAATGTTTGTGAATATTTCACTAGTTCTGCGAATTCTAAACACACACACATATATATATATATATATATATATATATATATATATATATATATATATATATATATATATATATATATATATATATATATATATATATATATATATATATATATATATATATATATATTATCAAATCCTGCTACATGCAGCAAACAGGCGAAATTATTTACAGACATTGTCTCTACGTCCACAGCAGGACTCGAACCTGCAAACTCTGTAACAAAGTTCACAGTGCTTTTCCACGGAGTCAGACCCCAGATAAGTATGGGCATCTAGCCGAAGCTAGACGATGTTACCCTATACTCCGGGGCACCAAGCTTGTTTTCAAAGTTATTTCATCAAATCCTGCCACATGCAGTGGACATGATAGATAAAAATTGCACAGTTTTGCGTCCAGTGGGCTAGAATTTGTGGGACCGGGTTCTCAGTTTGTTCTGGTTCTAGAACTGCACTACTATCATTAACACCTGTACCAGAATCACCACCACCAGCTATTTCTAGAACTGGACCAACACTTTCCCCAGAAGCAGACTCTTGCTCTACTAAATTTGCGATTGTGGCTGTGATACAAGCTGTAGCCAAGTCTGCAGTGGGAGGCTGAGCAGGGTGGCATTCATAACACTTTGGGAAGATGGTAAAAAGGGTACATACTATTGTTTCTTTGAATTCTCTGTTTCTCAACATAAACAAGTATTATAAAAATGTCTAAATTTAACATCTAAACTTTAATAAGAACCAAATACAGATAATTCATCATACTTGGTAAGCAGAATTACGTTTGTATTAGATTTAATGCATTATTCTTCTGAAAATTTTATTGACTTTATTTTTCCCCAAAACAAGAACAGACACACCAAGAATTCCTTTAATAGAGATAAGATAAAATATCTTGAAAAAAAATGCCACAGCCGGAACTCTTGGGAACTTGACAGATGAATTCAGTTGACACCAACGATGATTAACAGGAAAAAATAGGTGTCCCTAATTTTTCTGTGGTGAATCTTCTACTGACATTGTGTCGAAGGACGCTTAACGCTTCTGTATAACAGATTCGTTTTTCATAAACTGTGCCTTTGTACACTAATACTTAAGTCAAAATGGGATAGCATTTTCGTATGTGTGATATTAGGTGGAGTTACATAATGGACACAGTCCCTGGACCCATTATATGCCTCTGTAATCTGTAAATACCTTTGTAACTTCTCGTGATTGTGACCAGATCTACCTGTAGTTCATTACCCTTGTAACTTGCTCAGCTATGAAAACTTTGAGGCACAGTCCCTGGACCCATTATGTACCTTTGTAATCTTTTGACTACCAGCCACTGGATGGGTATGGAGTGCATAATAAAGATATTAAACTAAAAATGGAGTTATGATTGTCGTCACTTAGGAGTTACTCTGTCTTTACAGGCTTGGATGGAAGCTTTTTAACTTTTACAATATTACAGTACATTAAGTACTCCTAGACGACCAGTATCTTAATGCTTTTATTCAACAATATTAATAACCTCAACTCGAAAGCCTATAATGATTAAAATAACCTGATTTTATTATATTACCAACGACAGGGACTAAATGCTTGTTTTCTGATGTGATGAGAATTGTATTTCCTTCGTCAATTTTGTTATAACCAGTCAAATTGATTCTACCCCAGACACTTAAACATAAGTAAAAAAACAAACTTAACAGTATTCTTACTGAATTATATTCCCTGTCAAATATAATTTTATTAAACGAAACAAACAAAAATTCACTACTTACTATCACAGCAAATACAGTCAGGTCCTGTACATCTGTAATTTGTTAGCGGGTTATTACAGAGTTCAATGTCCATACAAATGCCTGGACAATTGCCGGAGGGAGGACATCTGGCCTTGGGTGGCGTACAACATTTACAGTCAGCACCCAGGCATCCTTTCGCCTCCTCAATCTCGAAACTGTGACAAACTTGTCTACACATTCCATAGCCTTCATTACACATCGGTTGGGCATTACACTCTGTTGAAAAATGTTAAATACCTGTATTAATTACTTGTTAACATGATTTTAACCAAAGTCAAATATCACTGATGGATAATCATTCTTCGATGAATCAACATAAATGAATAAAACACACTGTTTTCAAGAAGTACCCTGCCTTGAAACTCTGCCCTACGTTAATGGATCGTCCTGCCTTGATGAATTACCCAAACCTGGTGGATCACCTTGCATTGATGAATTACCCTAACCTGATGGATTGATAGTTAAGCTTCCTCTGACGGATTATCTTGCCTTGACACATTACCAAGGAAGAATAGATCACCATACCTTTATAGATTATCCTCTGTTGATGGCTCAACCACCCTTGATAGCTTGTCCTTTTTTGTCTCATGAACATGCAAGATTTCAGGTACGTCTTGCTACTTCTACATACATTTAGGTCACACTACACATACATGTACAAGCATATATACGCACACCCCTCTGGGTTTTCTGCTATTTTCTTTCTAGTTCTTGTTCTTATTTATTTCCTCTTATCTCCATGAGAAAGTGGAACAGAATTCTTCCTCTGTAAGCCATGCGTGTTGTAAGAGGCGACTAAAATGCCAGGAGCAAGGGGCTAGTAACCCCTTCTCCTGAATAAATTACTAAATTTGAAAAGAGAAACTTTTGTTTTTCTTTTTTGGGCCACCCTGCCTTGGTGGGATACGGCCGGGTTGTTGAAAGAAAGAACATATATATACACATATATATATATACATATATATATATATATACATATATATATATATACATATATATATACATATATATATATATACATATATATATACATATATATATATATATATATATATATATATATATATATATATATATACATATATATATATATATATATATATGTATATATATATATATATATATATATATATATATATATATATATATATATATATATATATATATATATATATGTATATATATATATATATATATATATACATATATATATATATATATATATATATATATATATATATATATATATATATATATACATATATATATATATATATATATATATATATATATATATATATATATATATATATATATATATATATATATATATATATATATATATATATATATATATATATATATATAATGAAGGTAGTAGGTTGGTAGACAGCAACCACCCAGGGAGGTACTACCGTCCTGCCAAGTGAGAGTAAAATGAAAGCCTGTAATTGTTTTACATGATGGTATGATTGCTGGTGTCTTTTGTCTGTCTCATAAATATGCAAGATTACAGGTACGTCTTGCTACTTCTACTTACACTTAGGTCACACTACACATACATGTACACGTTTATTTATACACACTCATCTGAGTTTTCTTTGATTTTATCTTAATAGTTCTTGGTCTTATTACTTTTCCTTTTATATCCATGAGGAAGTGGAATAAGAATCTTTCTTCCGTAAGCCACGCGTGTTGTAAAAGTCATCTAAAATGCCTGGAACAATGGGCTAGTAACCCCTTTTCCTGTAAAGATTACTAAAAAGAATAATAATAAGAAAATCGTCAAAGTGAGAAGTCTGAATGTGCGTGGATGTTGTGCAAATGATAAGAAAGAGATGACTGTGGATGTTATGAATGAGAAGAAGCTGGATGTCCTGGCTTTAAGTGAAACAAAGCTGAAGGGGGTGGGAGAGTTTCAGTGGAGAGGAATAAATGAGATTAGGTCAGGGGTTTCAAATAGAGTTAGAGCTAAAGAAGGAGTAGCAATAATGTTGAAGGATAAGCTATGGCAGGAAAAGAGGGACTATAAATGTATTAATTCAATAATTATGTGGAGTAAAATAAAGGTTGGATGTGAAAAGTGGGTTATAGTAAGCGTATATGCACCTGGAGAAGAGAGAAGTGTAGAGGAGAGAGAGAGATTTTGGGAAATGTTGAGTGAATGCGTGGAGAGCTTTGAACCAAGTGTGAGAGTACTTGTGGTTGGGGATTTCAATGCTAAAGTGGGTAAAAATGTTATGGAGGGAGGAGTAGGTAAATTTGGGGTGCCAGGGGTAAATGTAAATGGGGAGCCTTTAATTGAGCTATGTGTAGAAAGAGATTTGGTAATAAGTAATACATATTTTATGAAAAAGAGGATAAATAAATATACAAGGTATGATGTAGCACGTAATGAAAGTAATTTGTTAGATTATGTATTGGTGGATTAAAGGTTGATGGATAGGCTCCAGGATGTACATGTTTATAGAGGGGCAACTGATATATCGGATCAATATTTAGTTGTAGCTACAGTTAGAGTAAGAGGTAGATGGGACAAGAGGAAGATGGCAACAACAAGCAAGAGGGAGGTGAAAGTGTATAAAGAAAGGGAGGAGGAAGTTCGGGTGAGATATAAGCTACTATTGGTAGAAAGGTGGGCTAGTGCAAAGATGAGAACTGGGGGGGGTTTGAAGAGGGTTGGAATAGTTTTAGAAATGCAGTATTAGAATGTGGGGCAGAAGTTTGTGGTTATAGGAGGGTGGGGGCAGGAGGAAAGAGGAGTGATTGGTGGAATGATGAAGTAAAGGGTGTGATAAAAGAGAAAAAGGTAGCTTATGTGAGATTTTTACAAAGCAGAAGTGTTATAAGAAGAGCAGAGTATATGGAGAGTAAAAGAAATGTTAAGAGAGTGGTGAGAGAGTGCAAAAGGAGAGCAGATGATAGAGTGGGAGAGGCACTGTCAAGAAATTCTAATGAAAATAAGAAAATTTGGAGTTAAACAAGTTAAGAAAGCCTAGGGAACATTTGGATTTGTCAGCTAAAAACAGAGTAGTGGAGTTAGTAGATGGGGAGATGGAGGTATTAGGAAAATGGTGAGAATATTTTGAGGAACTTTTAAATGTTGAGGAAGAAAGGGAGGTGGTAATTTCATACACAGGTCAGGGAGGTATGCGATCTTTTAGGAGTGAAGAAGAGCAGAATGTAAGTGTGGGGGAGGTACGTGAGGCATTATGTAGAATGATAGGGGGTAACGCAGCTGGAACTGATGGGATCATGACAGAAATGTTAAAAGCAGGGGGTGATATAGTGTTGGAGTGGTTGGTACTTTGTTTGATAAATGTTTGAAAGAGGAGAAGGTACCTAGGGATTGGCGGAGAGCATGTATAGTTCCTTAATATAAAGGGAAAAGGGACAAAAGAGATTGTAAAAATTATAGAGGAATAAGTTTACTGAGTATACCAGGAAAAGTTTATGGTAGGGTTATAATTGAAAGAATTAGAGGCAAGACAGAATGTAGGATTGCGGATGAGCAAGGACGTTTCAGAGTGGGAAGGGGATGTGTAGATCAAGTGTTTACATTGAAGCATATATGTGAACAGTATTTAGATAAAGGTAGGGAAGTTTTTATTGCATTTATGGATTTAGAAAAGGCATATGATAGAGTGGATAGGGGAGCAATGTGGCAAGATCTTGCGAGTATATGGAATAGATGGTAAGTTATTAAATGCTGTAAAGAGTTTTTATGAGGATAGTGAGGCTCAGGTTAGGGTGTGTAGAAGAGAGGGAGACTACTTCCCTGTAAAAGTAGGTCTTAGACAGGGATGTGTAATGTCACCATGGTTGTTTAATATATTTATAGATGGGGTTGAAAAAGAAGTAAATGCTAGGGTGTTTGGGAGAGGGGTGGGATTAAATTATGGGGAATCAAATACAAAATGAGAATTGACACAGTTACTTTTTGCTGATGATACTGTGATTATGGGAGATTCTAAAGAAAAATTGCAAAGGTTATTGGATGTGTTTGGGAGTGTGTGTAAAGGTAGAAAGTTGAAAGTGAACATATAAAAGTGTAAGGTGATGAGGGTATCAAATGATTTAGATAAAGAAAAATTGGATATCAATTTGGGGAGGAGGAGTATGGAAGAAGTGAATGTTTTCAGATACTTGGGAGTTGACGTGTCGGCGGATGGATTTATGAAGGATGAGGTTAATCATAGAATTGATGAGGCAAAAAAGGTGAGTGCTGCATTGAGGTATATGTGGAGTCAAAAAACGTTGTCTATGGAGGCAAAGAAGGGAATGTATGAAAGTAAAGTAGTACCAACACTCTTATATGGGTGTGAAGCTTGGGTTGTGAATGCAGCAGCGAGGAGGCGGTTGGAGGCAGTGGAGATGTCCTGTCTAAGGGCAATGTGTGGTGTAAATATTATGCAGAAAATTAGGAGTGTGGAAATTAGGAAAAGGTGTGGGGTTAATAAAAGTATTAGTCACAGGGCTTAAGAGGGGTTTTTGAGGTGGTTTGGTCATTTAGAGAGAATGGATCAAAGTAGAATGACATGGAGAGCATTTAAATCTGTAGGAGAAGGAAGGCGGGGTAGGGGTTGTCCTTGAAAAGGTTGGTAGGGTAAGGGAAATTTTATGTGCGAGGGGCTTGCACTTCCAGCAGGCGAGCATGAGCGTGTTCGATAGGAGTGAATGGAGACGAATGGTATTTGGGACCTGACGATCTGTTGGGGTGTGAGCAGGGTAATATTTAGTGAAGGGATTCAGGGAAATCAATTATTTTATATAGCCGGACTTGAGTTCTGGAAATGGGAAGTACAATGCCTGCACACTAAAGGAGGGGTTTCGGGATATTGGCAGTTTGGAGGGATATGTTGTGTATCTTTATACGTATATGCTTCTAAACTGTTGTTGTGTTCTGGGCACTTCTGCAAAAACAGTGATTATGTGTGAGTGAGGTGAATGTGTTGAATGATGATGAAAGTATTTTATTTTTGGGACTTTCTTTTTTTGGGTCACCCTGCCTCGGTGGGAGACGGCCGGCTTGTTGAAATATATATATATATATATATATATATATATATATATATATATATATATATATATATATATATATATGTATGGAATGAGATCACAGTAAACAGGTGATTTCAGAATATGCAAAACAACCACTCTGAAAGAGTAGAGAAATTCCAAGCGCTTTCGTGACTACTCACATTATCAAGGAACTATGATAATGTTCCTTGATAATGTAAGTAGTCACGAAAGCGCTTGGAATTTCTCTATTCTTTCAGAGTGGTTGTTTTGCGTATGTGTGTGTGTGTATATATATATATATATATATATATATATATATATATATATATATATATATATATATATATATATATATATATATATATATATATGCAATAAGATCACAGTAAATAGGTGATTTCAGAATATGCAAAACAACCACTCTGAAAGAGTAGAGAAATTCCAAGCGCTTTCGTGACTACTCACATTATCAAGGAACTGTGATAATGTTCCTTGATAATGTGAGTAGTCACGAAAGCGCTTGGAATTTCTCTATTCTTTCAGAGTGGTTGTTTTGCATATATATATATATATATATATATATATATATATATATATATATATATATATATATATATATATATATATATATATATATATATATATATATGCAATAAGATCACAGTAAACAGGTGATTTCAGAATATGCAAAACAACCACTGTGAAAGAATAGAGAAATTCCAACCGCTTTCGTGACTACTTATATAGGACAAGTGAAAATTTGTGTATGCAATAATGTCGCCAAAATCATTCTGAACCTAACGAAAAAAATATATTTCACTGTGTTTGTTTAGTATTAAATTATTGTAAACAAATCTAAAATATTTTTAGTTGGGTTAGGCTAAAATAAATTGTTCTTGTTATAATAAGGTTAGGTAAGTTTTCTAAGATTCTTTTGGTGCAAAATTAAAATTGTTTACATTCACATTAATGAAAAAAATATATATTTAAACGTATAAGAGAAAATTTTAGAAAGGACTTAATTTTAAATGAGTTCTTGCTAATTGACCAGTTTTACATATTCGGCACGACATATATATATATATATATATATATATATATATATATATATATATATATATATATATATATATATATATATATATATATATATATATATATGTATATATATATATATATATATATATATATATATATATATATATATATATATATATATATATATATATATATATATATATATATATATATATATATATATATATATATTTTTTTATTATAAAAAGTACCACCTCTATAGCTGGAATGGGGACCCTCATCCTCAGAGAAGACAATAAACGTACCTCAGAGAAAACTCAAGGTTCTCCCCGGAGCTGTTTGAATATTTTCTTCTCCTACCACCCCCTATATATTTTTTATTCTATGTGAACATTTATTAATAAACAAAATACATTTACAGAAAAAAACATAAACATGAATACAATGGCACAATGTATCAAAGATCATTAATTTCCTCCAGCTCCTCCGAGGCTGGACGTGAGCCAAGTATGCAGCAAGCATTTCCCCTCTGGATGGCGACGCTGAGGCGCTGGAACATGAAAGTGGCTGCCCTTGGGTCCCTGGTGGTGTCGATGAGTCTGGATCCCAATTCTTTAAGGAAACGTGTGGCATTTTTTCCCCATGATCCCAAGGTCTCTGATCCCACTGGGACAAATTGATACTTTTGGCTAATGTCCCTGTACTTGCTGATCTTGTACTCCTCCCTGTGGTCAGCAGCTCCTCCTTGTCGCCCCACACTGTGATGGATATAGGTGTCAGCCAGTGTGGGCACACAGGTATAGTCCCATGCTAAGAGCTTGCCATTCTTCCAAGGATAGATGGTGATCCCGTCGTGGTGGTTTGCTGGGTTGTGGGTATTGTTTGCTGCAAGTGATCGTGGCTCCCTCTCGGCAGGGCATCCAGCTGTAGCAAGGGCTCTCTTAATGATGTCGTTGACCTCATTGTGTCTTGCATGCCAGCCCTTGGTTTTGGAACAGTTAAGACCATGTAGACCGTATTGGTCTGCTTGCACTTCGCCGCAAATACACATATATTCTGTGTGAAATGGGGCAGCAAGGCGCAGAGCCACTGCAATACGGAGGGTCTTAGGGTCGAGTCGCGTTCCCATTGCCGATATGGGAACTGTTTGGAGGAAGTCCCCGGAGTGAGGTGCACTCACAGCCTTGAGACGGGCAATCTCCCTATCTGATGTTGCAGCCCTGAGCATGTTGGCAAGCACCTTTTCAGCCATTGGGCTATCCCAGCTTGACTGTTTGTGAGCCAGTGCTGCACTAGGGTTTGGTGCTGGAGCAGCAAGAGTCTCCCATTCGGTGATGGCACTGACATAGCTAGGGTCTTCTATTCCTGCTGAGTCACTGAGGGTGTCAGGAAGAATTTGTCTTATCAACTCGTTTGATGCAATGGAAGAGGACAGGAAAGCTGGTAGAGCAATCTGGGAGGATCTGCGTACTCCTAGCCCTCCAAGCCTGACCGGAAGTGAGGCTTGCAACCACTGTCCATCGTCAAGGGAAAGATTCAATACACTCTCTAGCATGGCCTTCAGGAGAGAGTCATATTCCTTGAGTTTTGGACTGCTGAAGGCTGGGGAGCATCTCAGAAAATAGGTAAGTTTTGGGGTTGACAGGCACCTGGTGAGTAGGTAGAAGGCATCGTGTGTGTCAGTCTTTCATCCTGCTTTCCATCGTCCGGAGGTCTGAGACTTTTTTTTCTAGGACCAGATCGATGGCATTGGACCCAAGAGGAGCACCGAGGAGAGTGCTATTGGCTGGATCAATGGCTCGTGCTCCTGGTAAAACGGTACTAATATTCTGTATCAACTGTTGATTGGTAGAAACTATTTCACATTTGGTGGGGTTTAAAGAAAGGCCCAGGCTTTCTCCCATGTCTTTAATTTTACTGATGTCCTCCAGGAGAGACTCTGTTGTGCCAGCCAGGGTACCGTCGTCCAGGAACCAGATATTGAGCTCGCTGGAGAGTGCCTCCGTGACTTCCTTGATGACCAAACAAAATAGAAAGGGGGCGAGAGGGTCCCCCTGTTGCACGCCCTCACACGAGTCAATTTCATGGTCCCCAAAAAATATTTTGGAAGTCACACTATAACACGATTCTATGAAGGGATAAAGGGAAGGGAAGTTTCTATAAACTGCTTGGAGAGCAGCATCCCTTCTGACTGAGTTGAAAGCATTGGCAAAGTCCAATTTGACCAAGGCTTTTTCATAGGACATGTTTTTGATATATACTCGTGCTGCGTGGGCAGCTGCTTCACAGCCCTGTTGAACGCCGAAACCGAGCTGGGTTGGTTTCAGCATTGCAGCAGCCTCTTGACTCACCCTTCTTACTGCAGCCTTGGCGACTAGGCGCCGAAGGGTGTTACCCACTGCAATGGGCCTGATTCCGCCATCCTTTTTGCGGAGGGCACACAATGAGGCACCAAAGAAAAAGGGTCTGATGGCCTCTGGGACACCGCCAGCCAGGCACAGGTTGGAAAATTTGGTGAGTTCAGACAGCAGCCTCTCTGAAACCTCACCAAGTGCTGGATTGAGTATTTGTTTTAAGTGTTGAGGCCTTAAACCGGTGAAACCTCCTGCTGAACCCTGTGGAAATGACATAGCAGCTTTATACACATCAGCATCCTGTAAGGTTAGATGTTCTTCGCCTGCTGCAATATCAGGGAGGTCAATGTTGGTACTGGGACCCCTGGGTGGATGTTTGTCCTTCAGAGCTTGCGCCGTGCTGACGTCCATGGGAGCGATGGTATCCTCACTGGTTATAAGTCTCAAAGCTCCAATAGTATTACCCTCTTCTATTTTTTTGCTAATTTGGGCTCTGATTTCTGAGGTGTCGGGTGTCCTGTTGTTGGCATTTGCCCGGCGGGTGTTTGTCGCCCTAGGGGGGAGACGGACGAGGTTGTCATCGCTTGGGAATGCATTTATTGCCCTAATAACATGTGTTGCTAGTGACTTGTCCCTCCTTGGTGGGACAGCCAAACAGGCATTGCCAAAAAGCAGCAAGTTGTGCCAGGATCTGTTGTTTGAAGGAGCATTGTTGACTTTCTTTAGAAGGTCAGTGAATTTGCTAGCAGCTTGAGGGCGAGCTGCTTTGGGGATGTGTGTCAGAGTCCTGGTGGATGTTAATTTGATTGCAGATTTGAGGTCCTCTGTAGAGGTGAAGTCACGGTAGCTGTCAGCCCTGTCTGCTGGGGGAGGCTGTTGGTTGTTCTCATTTGGAGCTCTCCTGGAGCCTAGACATCTATTGTGTGCACGGATGTTGCCAGATGTGGGATTGAGTGCACATTCCCTGTGGCACACCCGGCATATATATAGATGGACTAGAGGCTTGAACCGTGATCCCAAAATTGACAGGTCTATCTTTTTTTTTTTTTATTCGCCGGTACTCTCCGGGCACGGGTCTGTACCAAGAATGGTCTATCATTTTACTGTCTCGGTTACCGGGGTTCTAATAAGAATAATTCGAAACTAGCCCATACTATGCTATATTCCATAAGAGGAGCCAACTGAAACAACTAAACTCTTCGTTTCTGCCTAGGAGCTTTATCAGTAAATTTAGTCTTATCTCGGTCAAGTCCATATCATCAATAAACTTAGATTAAACCATGATAAATGACTGTCAATAAATAAACAGAAGGAAGGGCGAGAGGGGATATAAATAAGGTCTTGAGGATACCTCTCCAAGAGAGAACCCGCAATAATGGATTCAAATTGGACAAGTTTAGATTTAGAAAGGATATAGGAAAGTATTGGTTTGGAAATAGTGTAGCTGATGAGTGGAATAGTCTACCTAGTTGAGTTATTGAGGCTAAAAACCTTGGGTAGTTTCAAATTTAGGTTGGATAAATACATGAGCGTGAGGGGTTGGATTAGAGTGGGACTTCCATGTATTAGTGGATAGTATGGAAAATTTTAAAATATCTGGATGAATCTCATTAGATACATACCAGTAAATGATAACAAAGATAATTATTCTTTATCAAAGTTACAGAGACATGTAGAAATTTTAGGACATCTTAGGTCGCAAAAAAATGCCCTCCTTCGGTACCTACTACTGTCATATCCACAAGTCACTCTGGACCTATATTAATTTCCAATGAAATATACATCACCAAGAATTATGGTAAACATTAATATAAATATGTGGACTGTATACCTGGAGTTTACCTGGAGAGAGTTCCGGGGATTAACGCCCCCGCGGCCCCATCTGTGACCAGGCCTCCTGGTGGATCAGAGCCTGATCAACCAGGCTGTTACTGCTGGCTGCACGCAATCCAACGTACGAGCCACAGCCCGGCTGGTCAGGTACCGACTTTAGGCGCTTTTCCAGTGCCAGCTTGAAGACTGCCAGGGGTTTATTGGTAATCCCCCTTATGTATGCTGGGAGGCAGTTGAACAGTCTCGGGCACCTGACACTTATTGTATTGTCTCTAAACGTGCTAGTGACACTCCTGCTTTTCATTGGCGGGATGTTGCATCGTCTGCCAAGTCTTTTGCTTTCGTTGTGAGTGATTTTCGTGTGCAAGTTCGGTACTAGTCCCTCTAGGATTTTCCAGGCGTATATAATCATGTATCTCTACCGCCTGCGTTCCAGGGAATACAGGTTTAGGAACCTCAAGCGCTCCCAGTAATTGAGGTGTTTTACCTCCGTTATGCGCGCCGTGAAGGTTCTCTGGACATTTTCTAGGTCAGCAATTTCACCTGCCTTGAAAGGTGCTGTTAGTGTGCAGCAATATTCCAGCCTAGATAGAACAAGTGACCTGAAGAGTGTCATCATGGGCTTGGCCTCCCTAGTTTTGAAGGTTCTCATTATCCATCCTGTCATTTTTCTAGCAGATGCGATTGATACAATGTTATGGTCCTTGAAGGTGAGATCCTCCGACATGATCGCTCCCAGGTCTTTGACGTTGGTGTTTCGCTCTATTTTGTGGCCAGAATTTGTTTTGTACTCTGATGAAGATTTAATTTCCTCGTGTTTTCCATATCTGAGTAATTGAAATTTCTCATCGTTGAACTTCATATTGTTTTCTGCAGCCCACTGAAAGATTTGGCTGATGTCCGCCTGGAGTCTTGCAGTGTCTGCAATGGAAGACACTGTCATGCAGATTCGGGTGTCATCTGCAAAGGAAGACACGGTGCTGTGGCTGACATCCTTATCCATGTCGGATATGAGGATGAGGAACAAGATGGGAGCGAGTACTGTGCCTTGTGGAACAGAGCTTTTCACCGTAGCTGCCTCGGAGTTTACTCTGTTGACGACTACTCTCTGTGTTCTGTTAGTGAGGAAATTATAGATCCATCGACCGACTTTTCCTGTTATTCCTTTAGCACGCATTTTGTGCGCTATTACGCCATGGTCACACTTGTCGAAGGCTTTTGCAAAGTCTGTATATATTACATCTGCATTGTTTTTGTCTTCTAGTGCATTTAGGACCTTGTCGTAGTGATCCAATAGTTGAGACAGACAGGAGCGACCTGTTCTAAACCGATGTTGCCCTGGGTTGTGTAACTGATGTGTTTCTAGATGGGTGGTGATCTTGCTTCTTAGGACCCTTTCAAAGATTTTTATGATATGGGATGTTAGTGCTATCGGTCTGTAGTTATTTGCTGTTGCTTTACTGCCCCCTTTGTGGAGTGGGGCTATGTCTGTTGTTTTTAGTAACTGTGGGACGACCCCCGTGTCCATGCTCCCTCTCCATAGGATGGAAAAGGCTCGTGATAGGGGCTTCTTGCAGTTCTTGATGAACACGGAGTTCAATGAGTCTGGCCCTGGGGCAGAGTGCAAGGGTATGTCATTTATCGCCTGTTCGAAGTCATTTGGCGTCAGGATAACATTGGATAGGCTTGTGTTAACTAAATTTTGTGGCTCTCTCATAAAAAATTCATTTTGATCTTCGACTCTCAGTCTGGTTAGCGGCTTGCTAAAAAATGAGTCATATTGGAACTTGAGTAGCTCACTCATTTCCTTGCTGTCATCTGTGTAGGACCCATCTTGTTTAAGTAGGGGCCCAATACTGGACGTTGTTCTCGACTTTGATTTGGCATAGGCGAAGAAATACTTTGGGTTTCTTTCGATTTCATTTATGGCTTTTAGTTCTTCCCGCAATTCCTGAGTCCTATAAGATTCCTTTAGCTTAAGTTCGATGCTTGCTATTTCTCTGACCAGTGTCTCCCTACGCATTTCAGATATATTGACCTCTTTTAGCCGCTCTGTTATTCTTTTCCGTCGCCTGTAAAGGGAGCGCCTGTCTCTTTCTATTTTACATCTACTCCTCCTTTTTCTTAGAGGAATAAGCCTTGTGCATACATCGAGTGCCACCAAGTTAATCTGTTCCAGGCATAAGTTGGGGTCTGTGTTGCTTAGTATATCTTCCCAGCTTATATCGGTTAGGACTTGGTTTACTTGGTCCCACTTTATGTTTTTGTTACTGAAGTTGAATTTAGTGAATGCTCCCTCGTGACTAGTCTCATTATGTTGGTCTGGGGCTCCACACATACATGTCTGAACCTCAATTATGTTGTGATATGAGTATATTGTTTTAGATATGGTGACATTTCTTATCAGATCATCATTGTTAGTGAAGATGAGGTCTAGTGTTTTCTCCAGTCTAGTAGGCTCTATTATTTGCTGGTTTAAATTGAATTTTATGCAGAGATTTAAAAGCTCGTGTGAGTGTGAGTTTTCATCAGAGCTGCATCCTGGTGTTATTACTGCAACAATATTATTTGCTATATTCCTCCATTTTAGGTGCCTTAAGTTGAAATCCCCCAGGAGCAAGATGTTGGGTGCAGGAGCTGGAAGATTTTCCAGACAGTGGTCAATTTTTAACAGCTGTTCCTGGAATTGCTGGGATGTTGCATCCGGAGGCTTGTAGACTACCACAATGACTAGGTTTTGGTTCTCGACCTTTACTGCTAAAACTTCCACTACATCATTTGAGGCATTAAGCAGTTCTGTGCAAACAAGTGACTCTGCAATGTACAGGCCAACCCCCCTTCCTTTTGCCTGTTCACTCTGTCACATCTGTATAGGTTGTAACCTGGGATCCATATTTCGTTGTCCAAGTGATCCTTTATGTGGGTCTCAGTGAAAGCTGCGAACATTGCCTTTGCCTCTGCAAGCAGTCCACGGATGAAAGGTATTTTGTTGTTTGTTGCTGGCTTTAGACCCTGTATATTTGCAAAGAAGAATGTCATCGGACTGGTGGTATTGTTGGTACTGGAGGGGGATTTTTTTTTTCCGGCATTAGCATCTCTATCTGTTGGTTTGGAGTGGAGGCCATCGACTGTGGTTCCACTCCAGGAATGACTGGATTTGGTGTAAGATTTCTGCCATTTCCTGCCAGTTTTTTTTCCTTCCTGGCACTAAAAAACCTCTCCCTCTTGAGTGGCTGTGGCTACCCAGGTTTTCCCATGGCCTGGATGCTTTGTATCTTTTTGTCCCCTTTAGATGGTGTGCCTGGCACACCATCTTTCCTGTACAGTCTTTCCTGTACTGAAGAGGTACACATTTCAGGGTGAAAAAGCTTACAAGAAGGGAGTTTGCATTTTCCTGTTGTCATATGGGCATGGCATTTTCTAGGGTGGTCATAGTTGCACGTCCCGTCTGTTTTTCCAGATTTCCCATGTCTGCAGATACCAAGTGCATAGTATGTGCACAGGCTTGGTTTCAGTTGAAAAATTTTCTCCAGAAGGGGGGTATCAGCCCCTTTCAGCCCTGAGGGGCCCAGCCCTCTCAGAAAGGGCAAGTATCTTGTTTACTGCTACAGCAAGTAATTGATCCCAGATGCAGTACGAGTATGCGACGTGGTCAAGCTACCGTCGGTCCTTGCAAGACTCCAGTGTTGCAAAGTGTAGTTTAATAAGAGACAGTCCATCTCTTACCTTAGCAGGACAATTAAGGAAAATCCTGCTCCCACTTTATTACCATGGTAAAGATAGTGTACATTGTTGTCTATGCTTAAGACAGCAAGAATCAAACATTCTGCTTTGCTTCATGGAGGAAGTGGGAAGGAAGCAAAAAGTACTAGGTCAGCTTTTCCTTCATGTGCAGTGGGTGGGGGGCAGTGACGGCGTGGAGCATTGTGGCATCTTCAGATTACTTTTGACTCTACTGAGAGTCACACTGATGCCAAGATAGCCAACAAAGAACACTGATCCGTGTGTTAGTGTGAACAAAGTTTCTCACAAAACACAATAAACATTTACAGAGAAGTGTGATCAGCTTCTTCAGTGATAAGATTGTGAACAATAAAGACAAATCTTGTAGAACATAGTGTACCAACATGCGTATTCCTATACTATGGAAGACGTGGACATCCAAGGACACTTCAGCTTCTATCAAGTGTCGCAAGGAGTTTGTAATCAACCTATATTCGGCAGTGAGGTGCGGACTTTTGAGTCCACACAAGTATGTAAGTCAGCCATAAGTGAATGATATATGCTGACATAACACCCCATAGAGGTAATTTATAATCTTACAAAATATAATTCATTACAGCCCATTGGGAGGTGGAAGACAACAATTCAAGACCTCATCTGCAGGGGTGGCTGTGTAGACGATTTGTTGTCCTTTATCAGCTCAGTATTCCCAATATTTAATGTATAACCTTAGCTGGTAATTTCATTTTTCAACAGATTATGTATTTAATTATGCACTTTATAAAGGTAAATATTACAACTTACCTTAGAATAAATCTTATCCAGGCTTGGCTTAGCAAAATTAATATTGTACAACACACTAATATAAATCTTAGCCACACTTGGCTTAGAAAAATTAATATTATACAAATACACTAATATAAATCCTAGCCAGACTTGGCTTAGCAAAATTAATATTATACAAATACACTAATATAAATCCTAGCCAGACTTGGCATAGCAAATTTAGTATTGTAATAATTATAATCCATTACACATTAAGTAAATTTGTGGACCTAACATTCACCTCCTCTCATTTCACATATAATTATTAAGTAATTAATTCACTAATTAATGGCTTCACTAATTACATCCAGTTTGATCAAGGACCAATGGGCAACTATATGGAAAATTTTTAAAATATATGGATGAATCTCATTAGATACATACCAGTAAATGGTAACAAAGATAATTATTCTTTATCAAAGTTACAAAGACATGTAGGAATTTTTGAACTTCCTAGATCACAAAAAAGATGTCCCCTTTCGATACCATATCCATAAGTCACTCTGGACCTATATTAATTTCAAATGAAATATACATCACCAGGAATTATGGTAAACATTAATATAAATATGTGGACTGTGTGTTAAAATTAATAAATGATTACATATACACATTTATGTAATAGAAGGAGAATTTATAATCAAAACACTCACCAATTTGTCTGGAGGTTACTTGGTGTATCATACAAAAAATCCTGCCTAAAATTATGAAGAAAATACTGGCCAGAATTTCAACATAAAATAGACATGACTTAGCTGGGGTTCCATGGTTGTCCTGTCCATTCGACTTCTCAAGATATGCAGGGCTGTAATTCCAACAATTTCTGTTCCTATTTGGGAAGTTTCAACCACAATTTAACTTCCAGAGCAACTAAATTTATGTACATTTCACTAGTGTGCCTTTACCCCATTCAAAACAATGGCATCTTCTTCCCCAGCGATGCTCACCAATTTCGCTGGTTCTTTATTTATTTACAAATTAATTTTTATTACCTTCAATATATTACACTAATTTACATACAAAATACACTGTAAGTAGTACCGGAGGCGGCTCAGTGGCTCATGGGGCAGAGTGGCTCATTCCTGAGTGGCTCCTCCTGAAAAGGGCTGCGGCTGAGTGGCTCCCTTTCACACCTATATGTTAATGACTTTTTTCACACCTATATGCTAGTGACCTTAACCCCGCCCACGACCCCCACCCATGACCCCACCCACGACCCTCACCCATGACCCCACCCACGACCCCCACCCACGCCCCCACCCACGACCCTCCACCCGCGACCCCGCGCCCCCACGCCCCCATCCGCCCCCCCCACCCTAGTGCCGACCCACCGGCCCTGCCGCGCCCTCGCGCCCGCCCGCGCCCCTCGCGCCCCGCGCCCTCAAAGTTAGTCAGTGTGTTAGATATGGTAATGTCTCATGTCATAAGTGTATGAGTTATTTTTTTTTTGTGCTAATGTTGTAAAGTCTGGAGAATGAGGGAGGAGTTTGGTGGATGAGATGTAATTTCGGTTAATGAAATGTGTAAGTGTGAATGAGAATGTGAATTGGTGGGTGAGTTAGAGAAGACAAAATGTTATGTGATCTTAGTAAAAGTATAGATAGTTTTAGTGATCTTCGTTATGATGATGTTTTAAGAGAATGTGTACAAAAAAAAATGTGTGGTCTTAGTGGTGGGGATATAGAATTTGGCAAACGTCTTGATTGTGGTGATCTTAGATATTGGAGATATAACAGATATGTGTGTTTGTGTTAGTTTTGGTAAAATGTCTCATGTCATAAGTGTCTGAGTTAGTTTTTGTGTTAATGTTGTAAAGTCTGGAGACTGAGGGAGTAGTATGGTGGATGTGTTGTAATTTCAGTTAATGAAATGTGTAAGTGTAGATAAATTAGAGATGATAAATCTTATTTGGGAGTAATCAAAATGATATTTTGGAAGTGCTTCAGTGTTGTTTGGAAATGTTCAAAGGTGTTTATGTGAGTATTCAAATGATTTATGAGAGTGTTCGAAGTAATCTTGGGGTTGTTCTGTAGTGAGATGATAAAGGTTGTGGATGAGAGATATTGAGAAAAGGTGGTCTCAAATGATGTATGAGAGTATTTTGAAGGTGTTCAAAGTAAAGTGAGGTGTGTGTGTGTGTGTGTACTCACCTAGTTGTACTCACCTAGTTGAGGTTGCGGGGGTCGAGTCCGAGCTCCTGGCCCCGCCTCTTCACTGATCGCTACTAGGTCACTCTCCCTGAGCCGTGAGCTTTATCATACCTCTGCTTAAAGCTATGTACGGATCCTGCCTCCACTACATCGCTTCCCAAACTATTCCACTTACTGACTACTCTGTGGCTGAAGAAATACTTTCTAACATCCCTGTGATTCATCTGTGTTTTCAGCTTCCAACTGTGTCCCCTTGTTACTGTGTCCAATCTCTGGAACATCCTGTCTTTGTCCACCTTGTCAATTCCTCTCAGTATTTTGTATGTCGTTATCATGTCCCCCCTATCTCTCCTGTCCTCCAGTGTCGTCAGGTTGATTTCCCTTAACCTCTCCTCGTAGGACATACCTCTTAGCTCTGGGACTAGTCTTGTTGCAAACCTTTGCACTTTCTCTAGTTTCTTCACGTGCTTGGCTAGGTGTGGGTTCCAAACTGGTGCCGCATACTCCAATATGGGCCTAACGTACACGGTGTACAGGGTCCTGAATGATTCCTTATTAAGATGTCGGAATGCTGTTCTGAGGTTTGCCAGGCGCCCATATGCTGCAGCAGTTATTTGGTTGATGTGCGCTTCAGGAGATGTGCCTGGTGTTATACTCACCCCAAGATCTTTTTCCTTGAGTGAGGTTTGTAGTCTCTGGCCCCCTAGACTGTACTCCGTCTGCGGTCTTCTTTGCCCTTCCCCAATCTTCATGACTTTGCACTTGGTGGGATTGAACTCCAGGAGCCAATTGCTGGACCAGGTCTGCAGCCGCCTCTTCGCTGGCCCCGCCTCTTCGCTGATTGCTACTAGGTCCTCTCTCTCCCTGCCCCATGAGCTCTATCATACCTCGCCTTAAAACTATGTATGGTTCCTGCCTCCACCACATCACTTTCTAGGCTATTCCATGGCCTGACTACTCTATGACTGAAGAAATACTTCCTAACATCCCTTTGATTCATCTGAGTCTTCAACTTCCAATTGTGACCTCTTGTGTCTGTGTCCCATCTCTGGAACATCCCGTCTTTGTCCACCTCGTCTATTCTGTGCAGTATTTTATATGTCGTTATCATGTCTCCCCTGACCCTCCTGGCCTCCAGTGTCGTCAGGCCGATTTCCCTCAACCTTTCTTCATAGGACAATCCCCGTAGCTCTGGGACTAGTCTTGTTGCAAACCTTTGCACTTTCTCTAATTTCTTGACGTGCTTGACTATGTGTGGATTCCAAACTGGTGCTGCATACTCCAGTATGGGCCTGACGTAGATGGTGTACAGAGTCTTAAACGAATCCTTACTGAGGTATCGGAACGCTATCCGTAGGTTTGCCAGGCGCCCGTATGCTGCAGCAGTTATCTGATTGATGTGCGCCTCAGGAGATATGCTCGGTGTTATACTCACCCCCAGATCTTTTTCCTTGAGTGAGGTTTGCAGTCTTTGGCCATCTAAACTATATTGTGTCTGCGGTCTTCTTTGCCCTTCCCCAATCTTCATGACTTTGCATTTAGCAGGGTTAAATTCAAGGAGCCAGTTGCTGGACCAGGCTTGTAGCCTGTCCAGATCTCTTTGTAGTCCTGCCTGATCCTCGTCCGATTCGATTCTTCTCATTAACTTCACATCGTCTGCAAACAAGGACACTTCTGAGTCTATCCCTCCCGTTATGTCGTTCACGTATACCAAGAACAGCACAGGTCCTAGGAACCCCTAGGAACCTGTGGAACCCCGCTTGTCACAGGCGCCCACTCTGACACCTCGTCGCGTACCATGACTCGTTGTTGCCTCCCTGTCAGATATTCTCTGATCCATTGCAGTGCCTTTCCTGTTATGTGTGCCTAGTCCTCTAGCTTTTGCAGTAACCTCTTGTGAGGAACTGTGTCGAAAGCCTTCTTGCAGTCCAAAAATACGCAGTCGATCCACCCCTCTCTCTCTTGTCTTACTTCTGTCACCTTGTCATAAAACTCTAGTAGGTTTGTGACACAGGATTTTCCTTCCCTGAAACCGTGCTGGTTGTCAATTATACACTTGTTTCTTTCCAGGTGCCCCACCACTCTCCTCCTGATCTTCTCCATGACCTTGCATACTATACACGTTAGTGATACAGGTCTGTAGTTTAGTGCCTCATGTCTGTCTCCCTTTTTAAAAATTGGGACTACATTTGCCATTTTCCATACCTCAGGGAGTTGCCCAGTTTCAAATGATGTGTTGAAGATCTTTGTTACTGGCTCACACAATATCTCTGCTCCCTCTTTAAGGACCCATGGAGAGATGTTGTCTGGTCCCACCGCCTTTGAGGTGTCAAGTTCGCATAGCAGCTTCTTCACCTCCTCCTTGGTTATATGTACCTCATCCAGCACTTGCTGGTGTGCCCCCCTGTTCTGATTTCTTGGAGTCCTACTGGTTTCCACTGTAAATACCTCTTTAAATCTTGTGTTGAGCTCCTGACATACCTCTCGGTCGTTTCTTGTGAATTCCCCATCACCCTTCCTCAGTCTGATTACCTGGTCCTTGACTGTTGTTTTCCTCCTGATGTGGCTGTACAACAGCTTCGGGTCAGTCTTTACTTTTGATGCTATGTCATTTTCATATTGTCTCTGAGCCTCCCTTCTTATCTGTGCATATTCGTTTCTGGCTCTTCGGCTGATTTCTTTATTTTCCTGAGTTCTCTGTCTTCTGTACCTTTTCCATTCTCTAGTACACCTAGTTTTTGCCTCCGTACACCTTTGGGTGAACCAAGGACTCGTTCTGTTCTTCCCATTATTTCTGTTTCCCTTGGGAACAAACCTCTCCTCTGCCTCCTTGCATTTTGTTGCTACATAGTCCATCATTTCTTGTACTGGTTTTCCTGTCAGTTCCCTCTCCCACTGAATGTCTTGAAGGAAGTTCCTCATGCCTGAGTAGTTCCCCCTTTTGTAGTTTGGTTTTTCCCAGCCTATTACTGCTACTCTCTCCACTTGGAGCTCAACTATGTAGTCGAAGCACAGAACCACATGATCACTAGCTCCCAGGGGCCTTTCATACATGATACCCTCGATGTCCGAACTACTCATGGTGAATACAAGGTCCAACCTTGCTGGTTCATCCTCTCCTCTCTCTCTGGTAGTGTCTCTAACATGTTGATGCATGAGGTTCTCCAGTACCACATCCATCATCTTGGCTCTCCATGTTTCGGGACCCCCATGGGGCTCCAGGTTTTCCCAGTCAATCTCCTTGTGATTGAAATCACCCATAACTAGTAACTTTGCTCCCCCCATGTGTGCTCTCCTGGCCACCTCGGCTAGTGTGTTGATCATTGCTCTGTTGCGCTCATCGTATTCTTCTCTTGGCCTCCTGCAGTTCTGTGGTGGGTTGTACATTACTGCAATTATCACCTTATGTCCCTCAGACTGGATTGTTCCTACTAAGTAGTCCCTTTCGCCCATGCCATCCATTCCTTCCATTTTCTCAAAACCCCACTGGTTTTTAATGAGCAGTGCAACTCCTCCCCCCCTCTCCTCCCTCTGTCTTTCCTGAAGATTTGATATCCGGACGGAAAGATTGAATCTGTTATTATTCTGGTGAGTTTTGTTTCTGTGAGTGCTATTATGTCTGGGGATGTCTCTTTGATTCTTTCGTGCCACTCCTCATACTTGTTTGTTATTCCATCTGCATTTGTATACCACACCTTCAACTTCTTTTCTAAGACTGTGGTCTGGGAAGTATATTGGGGTTGGGGAAGTGGGAGACCTGGTAAGGAACTATGGGTTGTTGCTGTGGGGGTGAAGTTTGTAATGTAGTGGGTGGGGGCATTGGATGTGGCATGGGTGTTTTGATTTAGAGTGTTTGGTTGCACTGGGGTTGACCTGGTTGGGAGGCTTCTATAGAAAGTTGTGAGGGAGGCTGTATTAGATCTTCTTCCTGGGTCTGGGATCTCCTGTCTGTATTCTCCATCCCCTCTCTTTCCTCCTTTCGCCTTTGTACCATCTCTCTCAGTTTCTTCCTTTCTTCTTGTGTTCTGTCGTGGTCGAGATACACCCTCCTGTGTGCCGTCATGTCCCTTAATCGTGCTTTCTCCTGCAGGATCCTGGTCCGAGTCGCTTCTGCCTTGAAGGTCACTCTCACTGGCCGGGTTCTTTTTTTTACAAACCCCCCTATTCTCCGAAAATTTTCCAGCTGGGTCATATCGTCTTCTCCTATTGCTTTCATGATGCTTTCAATTGCTTTTTTTTCCCCTTGTTTTCTTGCTTCATATGTTTCCCCTTCGACTTCATGGAGCCCATACACAAAGACTGACCTCACCCTTTCATTCTCCCACTGCATATCCCTGTGTATCCCCTCATTTAATTTGGTTTCCTCCACTGCAGCTTTCCTTTCATCAGTTTCACTGGCTAATGTACTTGGGCTCAGTGGCCTGTCATTATCCCTTCTCGGCTTTCCTTTGGCTCTGTTGTTGTCTGTTAGGGCCTCCACATAAAGCTTAGCTCTTTCATTTGCTACAGTCTCCTCTGATAGAGCATCTCCATGCAGTTGTGCCCCTTCTTTCCCTACAGTCCCCTTATTTGTGGCTGAGGTAGCAGTCTCTGTTGTCAATCCCAAAATGTTCTTTAGTTCTTTAGGCTGTTTCAGATTTTTCAATTCCTCTTCTAAACTCTGTATCCTAGCTTCTGCTGCTTTGACATGCACCTCCCACTTCCTGCTTTTCATATCTATCCTCTCTTCCATTCTCATGCTAAGTTCTTCTAGTTTCTTTTCCCATTCATGATCCCTTTTTATGAGCTCTGCTGCCCAATCTTCCTTTGCATTTTCCTCCTCCTGTCCCTTGGTTTTTCTTGTTGCTCTCTGGCAACCCATTTTTGTTTTATCCTGACTGCCTCAGAGTGGGAAACCTATGTAGTTCTGTATGTTAGGTTAGTAGTGTGTGTGTCAGAGTGTGGGGGGGGGAAGTAGTGGAGGAACTGTGGCTATGTGGGAGCTGAGTGGGGAGGGGTGGGGAGGGTTTGGGGTGAACGGGGGAGGGGAGGGTGATCGAGGGAGGGGAGGGATCAGGGGAAGTAGTGAGATGTCGGTGGTGTATGTGTGTCTGGATGTGTGTGTGTGTGTGTGTGTGTGTGTGTGTGTGTGTGTGTGTGTGTGTGTGTGTGTGTGTGTGTGTGTGTGTGTGTGTGTGTGTGTGTGTGTGTGAGTGTGTAATTTTGTGTGTAGTTGTGTGTGGAATTATGTGTGGGTTTATTATGTACTGAAAGGTAGGTGGCTTGTGCGTTTGTGGGTGTTGTGGGTTGTGGGTGTTGTTGTCGAACTAGAGTTGTTGAAAAGTGATTATAAGTGTGTTGTTGTTGTGACTTTCTGATGAAATTAGTTAAAACGAGAAAAGATTGTGGGGTGTGGGTGATGTGGGTGATGTGGGTTGTGGGTGATGTGGGATGTGGGTGTTGTGGTCCTTGGCTGCCCACACCTTCTTGTGACCTGACACCCCAACCTCCTGGGACTTACCGCACTTACAGTGTGTGTGTGTGTGTGTCTGTGTGTGTGTGTGTGTGTGTGTGTGTGTGTGTGTGTGTGTGTGTATGTGTGTATGTGGGTGTGTGTATGTGTGTGTGTGTGTGTGTGTGTGTGTGTGTGTGTGTATGTGTGTGTGTGTGTGTGTGTGTGTGTGTGTGTGTGTGTGTGTGTATGTGGGTGTGTGTATATGTGTGTGTGTGTGTGTGTGTGTGTGTGTGTGTGTGTGTGTGTGTGTGTGTGTGTGTGTGTGTAATTATGTGTCGAATTATGTGTGGGTTTATTATGTGTCTGAAAAGTAGGTGGCTTGTGCTTGGAGTGTAATGTAGATTCTCAGTTGTCGCTTGTGTCCACAACCTCTTGTGACCTGACTCCCACCCTTGCAGTGTTGCCTATATCACCTGCTTATAGTGAGTTAATCGCCATGTTCAATGGATTACCATTTGCTAAACCTTATTGAATACTTGAGTGCCTATTCTTTATCGTGCTATGAGAGTTAGACCATTCACATTCAGCTTGGCGGTTAATTGGAACCTGGACCCCACACCCAAACAACCACTCATAGGTGATACAGTACTTGTAGTGCAGCTGTAGCAGTGTAGATTGTCCAGGTCGATGTGACGTCCTGGCGTAGATCCAGCTCGATGTACGTCCTGGCGTAGATCCACCTCAATTTCTTCTCGTTAATAATGTACCCTATTCACTGTATTTCTTTCACTGGTCACACGACTGTTTCACTTTATTACCTTTCTTGGGTGACACTTGGCACCGCCGCCTTCACACTAGCCTGCGCCACAACGCTTTTATTTTCCAGATCACTTTCAAAATTGTGGCTCTCCCCACACTTGTGTGGCTCAGGCAATTAAAAAAAACACTTCTAGGATTGTTGACTACCCTGACACACTTAGCAACCCTTGCAGAACACTTAGTAGCCCTCAAAAACACTTAAATCCCCGGAGCACCGACGGCGTGACTAGCGCGCTTGCTGTCCCTACTGTGTGTGTGTGTGTGTGTGTGTGTGTGTGTGTGTGTGTGTGTGTGTGTGAGCGTGTGTGTGTGTGTGCGCGTGTGTGTGTGAGTGTGTGTGCGCGCGCGCGTGTGTGTGTGTGTGTGTGTGTGTGTGTGTGTGTGTGTGTGTGTGTGTGTGTGTGTGTGTGTGTGTGTGTGTGTGTGTGTGTTAGGTGCTCATAGAGTTTTGTGAATATCTTGGTTACAGTGATTTTAGTGGATTTGAGATGGGTGATGAGATGCCTTTGTGGATGTGAAATGTGATTTTTGTGTGTGTTCAGAAGAGGTGTGTTGGGAGATGGGTGAGTGGATGTGAAGAAATGCGGGTGAGATGGAGAGGGGTATGGGGAGGGTTGTATTAGAAATTTAAAGAAATATGGGGAGATTTTACTGAAAATAAAGGTAATGTGTGAATATTTTAAAAAGAAATTATAGAATTGAAAAGTTATGATGTTTTGGAAAAGAATGGAGGGTGTTGAAACATGTCGCAATAGTTGGGTAGTGAGATTAGTTGATGCGAGTATAATATCAATTTATGTGGATACAAGGAGATGGGTATGGAGAGAATTTTATTAGAATTTTAGTAATGTAAAGAGGAATGTGTATTACATTTAAGATTCAGTAAAAAGAAGGGGAAAAAATTGTGAATAAATTGGTAATTAATGAGGGTTGTGGGTAATGTAGTCGAACTAGAGATACCAAAAAAGATGATATAAGTGGGTTGCTTTTGTGACTTTTTCTGATGAAATTAGTTAAAACGAGAAAAAATTGTGGGGTGTGGGTGATGTGGGTTGTGTGTGTTGTGGGGTGTGGGTGATGTGGGTTGTGGGTGTTGTGGGGTGTGGGTGATGTGGGTTGTGGGTGTTGTGGGATGTGGGTGTTGTGGGTGTTGTTGTCGAACTAGAGATACCGGGTGGGTTGTTGTTGTGACTTTTTCTGATGAAATTAGTTAAAACGTGAAAAAATTGTGGGGTGTGGGTGTTGTGGGTTGTGGGTGTTGTGGGTTGTGGGTGTTGTTGTCGAACTAGAGTTGTTGAAAAGTGATTATAAGTGTGTTGTTGTTGTGACTTTCTGATGAAATTAGTTAAAACGAGAAAAAATTGTGGGGTGTGGGTGATGTGGGTGATGTGGGTTGTGGGTGATGTGGGATGTGGGTGTTGTGGGTTGTGGTTGTTGTGGGATGTGGGTGTTGATCATAGTTTATGGTGATTTTGGTGATGTTTTGAGTGTATTCAGTGGTGTTTTAGTAGTATTCAGTGGAGTATTTGGGAGTACTCAAATGGTGTTTTTTGAGGTTATTCAAAGGTGTGATTATAAGTTGTGGGTTGTTGTTGTTGTGACTTTTCTGATGAAATTAGTTAAAACGAGAAAAAAATTGTGGGGATGTGGGTGATGTGGGTTGTGGGTGTTGTGGGATGTGGGTGTTGATCTTAGTTTATGGTGATTTAGGTGGTGTTTTGAGTGTATTCAGTGGTGTTTTAGTAGTATTCAGTGGTGTATTTGGGAGTACTCAAATGGTGTTTTTTGAGGTTATTCAAAGGTGTGATTATAAGTTGTGGGTTGTTGTTGTTGTGACTTTTCTGATGAAATTAGTTAAAACGAGAAAAAAATTGTGGGGTGTGGGTGATGTGGTTTGTGTGTGTTGTGGGGTGTGGGTGATGTGGGTTGTGGGTGTTGTGGGGTGTGGGTGATGTGGGTTGTGGGTGTTGTGGGATGTGGGTGTTGTGGGTGTTGTTGTCGAACTAGAGATACCGAAAAAGTGGTTATAAGTTGTGGGTTGTTGTGCCTTTTTCTGATGAAATTAGTTAAAACGAGAAAAAATTGTGGGTTGTGGGTGTAGTGGGATGTGGGTGTTGTGGGTTGTGGGTGTTGTGGGATGTGGGTTCTGTGGGTTGTGGGTGTTGTGGGTTTGTGGGTGTTGTTGTCGAACTAGAGTTGCTGAAAAGTGATTGTAAGTTGGTTGTTGTGACTTTTTCTGATGAAATTAGTTAAAACGAGAAAAAAATTGTGGGTTGTTTGTGATGTGGGTTGTGGGTGATGTGGGATGTGGGTGTTGTGGGTTGTGGATGTTGTGGGATGTGGGTGTTGATCTTATTTTATGGTGATTTTGGTGGTGTTTTGAGTGTATTCAGTGGTGTTTTAGTAGTATTCAGTGGTGTATTTGGGTGTACTCAAATGGTGTTTTGAGGATATTCAAATGTGTGATTATAAGTTGTGGGTTGTTGTTGTTGTGAATTTCTGATTAAATTAGTTAAAACGAGAAAAAAATTGTGGGGTGTGGGCGATGTGGGTTGTGTGTGTTGTGGGGTGTGGGTGATGTGGGTTGTGGGTGTTGTGGGGTGTGGGTGATGTGGGTTGTGGGTGTTGTGGGATGTGGGTGTTGTGGGTGTTGTTGTCGAACTAGAGATACCGAAAAAGATGTTATAAGTGGGTTGTTGTTGTGACTTTTTCTGATGAAATTAGTTAAAACGAGAAAAAATTGTGGGGTGTGGGTGTTGTGGGTTGTGGGTGTTGTTGTCGAACTAGAGTTGTTGAAAAGTGATTATAAGTGTGTTGTTGTTGTGACTTTCTGATGAAATTAGTTAAAACGAGAAAAGATTGTGGGGTGTGGGTGATGTGGGTGATGTGGGTTGTGGGTGATGTGGGATGTGGGTGTTGTGGGTTGTGGGTGTTGTGGGATGTGGGTGTTGATCTTAGTTTATGGTGATTTTGGTGGTGTTTTGAGTGTATTCAGTGGTGTTTTAGTAGTATTCAGTGGTGTATTTGGGAGTACTTAAATGGTGTTTTGGAAGTGTTTCATTGTTGTTTGGAAATGTTCAAAGGTGTTTTTGAAGGTGTTCAAATGATGTGCAAGAGTACTTATGAAGGTGTTCTGGGTGTATTCAGAGGTGATTTGGAGGTGTTCGAATGATGTTTTTAGAGTATTTAAAGGTAATTGATGGTGTTTTTTTGGTGATGTTCAAAGTAAAGTGTTTGAGTTAGTTTTTGTGATAATGTTGTGAAGTCTGGAGACTGAGGGAGGAGTTTGGGGGGGGGGGGATGAGTTGTAATTTAATGAAATGTGTAAGTGCAGATAAATTAGAGCTGTCAAATCTTATTTGGGAGTATTCAAAATGATGTTTTCGAAGTGTTTCAGTGATGTTTGGAAATGTTCAAAGGTATTTTTGTGAGTATTCAAATGATTTATGAGAGTGTTTTGAAGGTGTTCAAAGTAAAGTGAGGTGTGTGTGCGGATTAACTTCGTAATATGTAAAATTGTGACTAGTGAATTTATCGAAAAGTGGTTATAAGTGTTGTGGTGACTTTCTGATGAAATAGTTAAAACGAGAAAAATTGGGGGTTATGAGTGAAAATTGTGAGGTGTTGGTTGGAGTGTGAGGGTTCGGGAGGGTGGGGAGAAGGAGAGAGAGAAGGTTACTTCGTGGGGAGTGACCTGAGATGAAATAGTTAAAAGGAGAAAAATGTCTAGACTTGTGTTGTATTTTGTAAAGAAATTGTGGATTGTTGTGGGTATTAACGAAAAAAATGTGAAATTATTTGGATTATCCTGGGTTAAGAGTGAAAATGTTTCCCCTATGTTGTATATGAAATGTGTAGGGGGAAGTCGACAAGGGGGGGGGGTCGTGGGCAGGGGTCGTGGGCGGGGTTAAGGTCATTAGCATATAGGTGTGAAAAGGAGCCACTCAGGAAAAGGAGCCACTCAGCTGCAGCCCTTTGAGGAGGAGACCACTCAGGAAGAGACGGCTCAGGAAGAGACCGCTCAGCCGCAGGAGCCACTGAGCCGCCTCCATCACTACTACTGTATTTTCAGAAAATATACAGTATTTTCCACAGATAGAGTTATTAGACCTTATTTCTTGGGTAGCATTGAAAACTGGGTTGGACAAATGTTTTGTTAGCGGAATGGATTGTAAAGGACCTGCCTAGTATGGGCCAACAGGCCTGCTGCAGTGTTCCTCCTTTCTTAAGTTCTTATGTTCTTATGAAAGGTGGTTCTAAAACTGACAGGCCCATCGCTCTGCTGCCTCGGCTACTCGACAGCTTCTAATTGGGAAGATTCGAAACTGGTACTGTAACACGTCTGATCTCGTCCCTTCATCTCAGGAGCTTTAGTAATAAATCTATTCATACCTCGCTCTCGTCCATCCTTCTGTTTATTCACTGACAGTCGCTTATTATGACTTAATTTAAGTTCATAGACTATCGATATGGCCTTGAGAGAGGTAAGAATAGATTTACTCCTGTTTCATCAGGAGCTGTGAAGTGTTGCAAGAGTTGCTACTGGTAGGTTATAAGAAAAGATTCTCTAAGAGGTTGGAATGTGTGTGTCTCTCACATGACCCGTCTCCTTAAAGAGAATGGCCAGCACCAGCCACACGAACCATATTCCCGCACACATGACCCGTCTACTTAAAGAGAGGGGCCAGCACCAGCCACACGAACCATATTCCCGCACACATGACCCGTCTACTTAAAGAGAGGGGCCAGCACCAGCCACACGAACCATATTCCCGCACACATGACCCGTCTACTTAAAGAGAGGGGCCAGCACCAGCCACACGAACCATATTCCCGCACCACCAGTATGGAAAATGGGAAATTCTCCAAGGTTCACAAAAAGAGAAGGAGAAAGTAATATGAACGTCTGAAAAACTGGCCAACCTGCATTAAACTACCATCAGCTAGACTAGTGCCACTATGAATTATTTATTTGATGACTATTTCACAAACAACTTAGTTGGATGTAGAACGTTGGAATAACATAAGAAACTTACATTTCTTCATGTCACCTCCTACGACTCTAAGCATGCAGAATATTCTCGAAATGTGTTGGTTGGCACTACCTTTATACAGAAAATATCCAGAATATTCTATATCACATACCTATCACTCTGCTCCCTTTAGAACACTCTCAATGTGAATAGACAAGAATATTTCTAATCGTACACAAGTATTTCTAGACATTCCTGGAAAATTCGATTCCATTCTATTCAAGATTGATGGACTGACCACATCGACTCAAGGTTGAGGGACTAATTACCTCATTCTCCTCCTATCTTCAAGTTTCTCCTGTGTATGGACTGATGAAGCCACTGTGTGGCGAAACGTTTCCTTAATAAAGATACCCAAGAGTTGCACATGTGTCTAATTTATCAACGTGTCGGTTCTGTGAACCATTCATCTACAGTCTTTTATCTCATACTTGTCGGCCCTTCTGTAAGTAGAAAATTTTCAGTATGAGTTTACGAATTCCCGAGTACTTGAATATTTCAATGCTTGAGTGTTTCAAGATATGCGTGAGTATTTGAGAATGTTCCAAAAATTTCTCTGTAATTTTCTAGTTCCCACTTGTCGACATCGCATCACTACTGAAAATTATCAAAGTGGGCTTAAGAAGCACTCCACTGAAATCTGCCTACTAAACTAACGTTTCTAACTGCATTCCCCACCCATTTCCTCGAGTTCTTATGCTATATGCTAAGGTATTTTAAATTCTCCCAGTTTACCCTCGTAAAAGAAAATATGAAACGATGATGGAAGACTCTCCTAATTACAAACACCTAAGTAGCAATGCGAGTATACGTGTGCCATTATTTGTAATATTTCGAGTATGGTGGGGATACAACAAACGAGACGTATTTTGTAACTGGAGTAACGTGCAGGTCGGGTTGGAAGAAGCAAATCTTATGTCACCACGTCCTACCTACCAACACCAAAGAATTCATGAGCAATCCGATGATTTTGTGTAGTACCCTTGCTTAAAACTGTGCATGACTACTATATTGCGGTCGAGTTTGTATAACCTTTGACTCTTGTACAGGGCAAGACCATCATGTTTTAAATGAGAGGATTAAATCATATTTCTTTCAATGGCAGAACTATTGGGTATAATGAGCTGAGTTTCTGCACATCTTGTTGGGTAAATCCAAGAAGCAGCATTGTTAAAGAATTCCATTTGACTCCCGTGCCATCATAAATGAAACCTGATTTTAGGTTTGTCCAGTTTCCAGCGGTTTACCCATTTTCCTAACATAGAGCATAGAGAGCAAAGGACCTTGTAAACGCCTCCATCTATGTAGCATTGTGCATTCTTGAAGGACTGTTTTTTTTGCTCTCCCATTCTTCTAAATAATAAAAAAAATATATTGAACCTTTTAAATGTATCACATATGCTGGTTAGATTTTCATTGTAGGGTAAACATCACCACATTTTATTCTGGGAGTTTTAACGCATTTCTTTCTCTTTTCTATATATTTTTTCAAAGACCACTTATTACACTTTTTAATACACACATTAAAATGAGTACTGACGTAGGTATTAGATGGGAACAAGTGCTTTTTTCCATTTTAAAAATTAGTAGAGTATATTTGTTGTTTGTCCTAGGAGTGAAAACTATATCTTCAAACATGTGATTCCGAACAGGATGGGCAGATAATCTATTTAAAATTTCCCTGTCATCATTTAAAAAATGAGTGCAGTTACAGAAGCCACTTACTGTCGCAACACATGCAGTCAGATCCCGAACATGTGTAATTATTCAAAGGAAGTTTACATGTTCTGATGTCCATACAAATACCAGGACAATTAGCAGAGACAGGGCAGCTGGCCTCGCGAGATGTACAACACTTGCAGCCGGAGTATCTGCAGCCTCCCTTCACTTCACGTTCCAGAGAAAGGCAGTTATCTTTGCATATTCCATAGCCTTCATCACATGGATGCTGATCATCACACTCTGTTGAATGTATATGATAACCTTTAGATATCTCTAAAATTGCTACTATTAATACATAACTGTAATTTCAACATATTCTCACTTCCAATAAAAATAAATATGATTGCAAAAATAATTTTAAAGCTGCACTAAGCAGTCTTCAAATAGTATTGTATAATACACTAACTTAACTTCAAAATCAAGATATCACTCACCTCAGCACCACTTATGCTGTGTTTAAAAAGGTTAGGTCAAACATTAATGCTTGTCTCTTATTCGAACCTGTTTTCATCCTTAATATACTGACATATTGTCCTAGGTATAAAAGCCTATTTATTCCCCGTCGAAGGTCCAAACAAGTGTTATTCCTATACGTGATATTTCTTACGGTACCTTGTTACAAAGGGGAAAGACTTGTGTTAATATCGTACGTGTGCTTACGATATTCTACACAATTATCTTTGTTTAAATGTTAGGCTAGTAAAAGTTACCATCGCATGAATTATTCTAATCGTTTTAGCATAATTTGATGCGGGAATAATAGAATCAGGATAGATATTTGACGAGAATTATATTTATAAACTGTATTGATATTGGTAGAATTACCGACAATATGTTAAGTAAAAGGACACAAATGCAACTGATATGACATTTTCTTGTGCCAACGTTTCGCTCTCCAGGAGCTTGATGAAGCTTCTGGAGAGCTATTCTATTCGATGAAATAAGTAATTGTTGAAATAGCTTTCAAAACGAGCTTGGTGCCCGAAGGTATGGGTTAACATCGCTTAGCTTCGGCTAAGCGCCCATACTTATCTTGGGTCTAGCTCAGTGGTAAAGTACTGTGGACTCTGATACAGAGTTAGCAGGTTCGAGTCCTGTTGTGGACGTAGAGACAATGTTTGCAAATAATTTCGCCTGTTTGCGAATTATTAAGCATTTCAAATCTCTCATTGTCCATTGCATGTGGCAGGATTCGATTAAATAACTTTCAAAACGAGCTTGGTGCCCAGGGGTATGGGGTAACATCGCTTAGCTTCGGCTAAGCACCCATACTTATTTTGGGTCTAGCTCCTTGGTAAAGTACTGTGGACTCTGATACAGAGTTAGCAGGTTCGAGTTCTGCTGTGGACATAGAGACAATGTAAATAATTTCGATTATTTGCGAATTGTTAAGCATTTCAAAACATTATACATACATATACATATATATATTATTATTATTATTATTATTATTATTATTATTATTATTATTATTATTATTATTATTATTATTATTATTATTATTTTATTATCACCTTGGCCGATTCCCACCAAGGCAGGGTGGCCAGAAAAAGAAAAACTTTCACCATCATTTACTCCATCACTGTCTTGCCAGAAGGGTGCTCTACACTACAGTTTTTAAACTGCAACATTAACACCCCTCCTTCAGAGTGTAGGCACTGTACTTCCCATCTCCAGGACTCAAGTCCTGCCTGCCGGTTTCCCTGAACCCCTTCATAAATGTTACTTTGCTCACACTCCAACAGCACGTCAAGTATTAAAAACCATTCGTCTCCATTCACTCCTATCAAACACGCTCACACACGCCTGCTGGAAGTCCAAGCCCCTCGCAAACAAAACCTCCTTTACCCCCCCCCCTCCAACCTTTCCTAGGCCGACCCCTACCCCGCCTTCCTTCCACTACAGACTGATACACTCTTGAAGTCATTCTGTTTCGCTCCATTCTCTCTATATGTCCGAACCACCTCAACAACCCTTCCTCAGCCCTCTGGACAACAGTTTTGGTAATCCCGCACCTCCTCCTAACTTCCAAACTACGAATTCTCTGCATAATATTCACACCACACATTGCCCTCAGACATGACATCTCCACTGCCTCCAGCCTTCTCTTCGCTGCAACATTCATCACCCATGCTTCACACCCATATAAGAGCGTTGGTAAAACTATACTCTCATACATTCCCCTCTTTGCCTCCAAGGCAAAGTTCTTTGTCTCCACAGACTCCTAAGTGCACCACTCACCCTTTTCCCCTCATCAATTCTATGATTCACCTCATCCTTCATTAACCCATCCGCTGACACGTCCTCTCCCAAATATCTGAATACATTCACCTCCTCCATACTCTCTCCCTCCAATCTGATATCCAATCTCTCATCACCTAATCTTTTTGTTATCCTCATAACCTTACTCTTTCCTGTATTCACTTTTAATTTTCTTCTTTTGCACACCCTACCAAATTCATCCACCAATCTCTGCAACTTCTCTTCAGAATCTCCCAAGAGCACAGTGTCATCAGCAAAGAGCAACTGTGACAACTCCAACTTTATGTGTGATTCTTTATCTTTTAACTCCACGCCTCTTGCCAAGACCCTCGCATTTACTTCTCTTACAACCCCATCTATAAATATATTAAACAACCACGGTGACATCACACATCCTTGTCTAAGGCCTACTTTTACTGGGAAATAATTTCCCTCTTTCCTACATACTCTAACTTGAGCCTCACTATCCTCGTAAAAACTCTTCACTGCTTTCAGTAACCTACCTCCTACACCATACACCTGCAACATCTGCCACATTGCCCCCCTATCCACCCTGTCATGCGCCTTTTCCAAATCCATAAATGCCACAAAGACCTCTTTAGCCTTATCTAAATACTGTTCACTTATATGTTTCACTGTAAACACCTGGTCCACACACCCCCTACCTTTCCTAAAGCCTCCTTGTTCATCTGCTATCCTATTCTCCGTCTTACTCTTAATTCTTTCAATAATAACTCTACCATACACTTTACCAGGTATACTCAACAGACTTATCCCCCTATAATTTTTGCACTCTCTTTTATCCCCTTTGCCTTTATACAAAGGAACTATGCATGCTCTCTGCCAATCCCTAGGTACCTAGGGATATATATATATATATATATATATATATATATATATATATATGTATGTATATATATATATATATTTATATATATATGTATCTATATATATATGTGTATATATATATATATATATATATGTGTATATATATATATATATATATATATATATATATATATATATATATATATATATATATATATATTTATATTTATATATATATTTATATGTATATATATATATTTATATATATATATATATATATATATATATATATATATATATGTATATATATATGTATATGTATATATATATGTATATATATATATATATATATATGTGTATATATATATATATGTATATGTATATATATATATGTATATGTATATATATATGTATATATATATATATATATATGTATATATATATATATATATATATATATATATATATATATATATATATGTCAGCATAGTTGCTGATCCCTGTGTTATATAGCATAGCATATAGTATCATCCATGTGCTTTAGATAGGAGATCCCTTTTAGGCCTATAACTTTGTGTGACGTCACCGGGTGTGCATGTGTACGTTCGTTCTTCTGCCTCGGCTTCAGTCGGTGGTAGATGATCCAGGCTAGGGCAGGCAGAGGCTGGGCTCCATTTCCCATCATCACAGTCTGACAATATATATCGTTACCATCCAACAAGTGTGTCTACCTTCAACCCTCGATATCTCCATTTAAGAACCCCTACGATAAATGGTGGCAACAGAGGGCCTGTAATTCTGACGATTACAGCGATTTCTGGAGATAAATTTCGGCCGAGCCTGCCATCTTGTGAGTAGGCCTACCGAGAAGGTTAATGCCAGCCAGCTATCTCAGCCCAAGCTCCTACCAGCTTCTAAACCATTCACTGGTCAGTCTCTTTGTATTAGTGTTTATCTGCTTATTTGTATCACTCTCGAGGGGTTGACCAGAGTTTGCAAAATAAGCTAGCTTCCAGTCTGTGGTGAGGGAGTCCAGTCTAGCCTAGTCTACTCCATCCAGTTCTTTTGCCTGCCAAGCTAGCTTTCCACCCCTGCTGTGCTCATCATGTGAAGTTATCAAGCTATTCTGTGTGAAGGGTTAAGATAAGCCAGCTAGCAACTAACCCAGGTGTCTTACCCCAGTACTCAAGCAAGCCACGTGAGTAGTCTTCATTGCTTGTGATTCAAGCTCCAAGCCATCCTGAGTGCTCTTTTTCATCCTTGTGGTGTTGTGGTATTTCGTGGGTGTATTTTAAGCTAGCCAGCTTAGAATATCTTCGCGGCAGTGTGGCTGTCCTCAGTGAGGCTTACGCCGTTCAACCCATAGGTCCAACCACCAACTCACCACATGTGTCTCACCATTGCCCGGTCTTAGCGCTGTTTACCCACTAACCCAACCACTCTCACTGTGTTGTGGTACTCACCCAACCTCTACCAGTGTTTTGGTGCACTACTAAGGGTTATAGCACCATATTTTAAGGACCACATAGGGGGGCAAGAGCTAGAGTGTGTTTCACGCCACCATTAAAAGCCTCCTGTGCGAAGTCTATCGTCGATGTAAGCGCAATTCTATGGTCACGTGTGCAGAGGATAGCAGCAAGACGACTTAAACAATCCTCCAACCTTCCACCATCTACCTTATTCTTCACCAAGTCGTTACAGCGATAATATTTTTCATAGAGACATTTGCGAGTGTTGAGACATTTCTTTTGTGTTCCAGTGATTTTCTTAGTGACATTCAGTGATTCTCGATCAGACTCAGTGTTTGTTTGCAATAATCTTTTTATCTCCTTAATTCAGTGTTAATTTTTGTGCATTATCTTATGTCTGTTGAGTTGTGTGTCTTTTTATACACATGAAGTAAGTACTTAGTGTTTTTCCTTTGTTGTGTGTGCAACATATGAGCAGTATAGAACTTGTGTTTACACTTCAGAATCACCTAGTGTTCTCAGCGATTCAGTGAATTAATTCAGTAATTTATTTAGTTATATTCTGCATCACAACTCAGTGTTGTCTCAGTTATATATAATTTTTCTCATCCTAGCATTTGTGTATTCTTGTTTTGTTCCCTGTGTGTTGAACATTCTTGTGTTCATATTCTTTCATTTAGCCAGTGTCTAATTTGTCTTATTTCCACAGACAATAGTGCCATTATTTTGTGCAAGCAAGATAATTATTATTATCAAAGTTTTCACACATCAAGTTTCATTGCAAGAAAATTCTAGTATTGTGTTTATGTTGATGTGTTGTGTTCTACATCACTGTAAGTGCTCAAACTTTTTTTGTTCTGTGTTTTAGCACCTATTATTTTTCATGTTTGAACAAATTCACTCTTAGTGCAATTTGTAAGTTCTTCTTTTAGAGTAAATTGTTCTTTTGCTTGTTAAGTGTTGCTTGAGTGCAGTTAAGAGTCAAATTGTTCCCTCAGTTCATTCCTTGATATATTTCTTTTCTTATGTGTAATAATTTTTTATGATTGCACATTGACTCATTTTGCAATAATTCTTGTGCAAAGATTGTGTTGCCATTAAAGTTTTCTTGCAGAAATTTTATGCAGTACTTGTTGATTAGCAATTGTTATTTTGCAACATTGCTACAGTTTATTTGAGTGAAGTTCCATATGCTCTGTTCTGTGCATAATATTTTATTCTTTCTGTGCCATTTTATTTTATTTCAGTGAATTGTGCCTCAGCTTGTTTTATTTTTGCACAAGCTTTATTGAGTCCATTTTATCATTTTATTGTGTATTTCCCTATTGCATTGAAAGTAAAGACAACTCACTGTGCCATTTATTCAATTTAAAGTAAAAGTTGAGCAAATCAGATTTGAGTAAAGTACAAGTTCTCTTGATTTTCAAAGTGTTGTTTGTTAAGTTGAATATTTTTCTTGTGTGAGTTCTTTACTTACTGTGTGACCTGTCAATTTTTAATTACTTATGCAGAATAGTTAAGCATTTTCTTCCCGTTTAAGCTTATTGTGTCATTCTCTCCATTTTTTCTTGCCTTTATGTCCTTCAGTAAGTTCACTGAGAAGATGTCCCAGTCACTTTTGAATGTTCACTTAGTGTATCATGCCAGTCAAAGTCAATATGAATCAGTCCACAGTACCAATATTCCCTTACTGACTGAAAGACAATACCTAGCCCTTGAGCAATGTGTTTGTTCTCACAGCTTGTATTTGAGATTTATTAAAGTGCTGCAAAATGTGAAGTTCAAATTAAGTTCCTATAGATCCGTGAATTACTTATTAACATAGCCGAGCGGTCAGGCACTAGTAATACTGTCACTCCTGTCTGGACTCCAGCCACAATATCGTGCCCGCAGGATAGTGCTGAGACTACTATCCTTGCGATGGCGACTTGTTCAAGTACTCGTTCCTTCCCAGGGGATGCTTTGAGAAGAACTTTACTTGCAACGAGTTATGCTATCTCTTGCTGATGCCACAAGCCGTTGCAGAAAGACGTTTCTGTGGCTAGTGCTCTCACTAGAGTGTGTGTTGTTGTTCCTAATGTTCCAGATGGTGATAACGTCCTAGTTGACAGTGATTCCTGCAAGGTCAAGGGTTTATTTGTTGAACCTTCCTTACATGTTGTAAGAGACAGTAAGATCCATTTACTCCTTGCTAACACTTCGGGTCACAGTGTTCGCCTCAGAGCAAATACCAACCTCGTTGACCTAGTTCACTATCCTTACCCTGTTCAAGTACAGGATGATGTGCCACCTGACCAGTGGGTCGGTGCTATTTCAACAGTGGAGACCTCATCCACTCCACTGGATCAATCCATCCCACCAGTTGAGGAGAAAGACTTAGCTCCCACTGATTTTCCAGACGAAGTCCAGCGCTTGTTGACGCTGTTGAACAAACGTCGTAAAGCCATTGCCTTACCAGGTGAGAAGATGGGTATAACGAACTTATTGTCCCATCGTATTCCACTTGAACCTGGCACTAGACCTATCTATATACCTGCGTACAGAATGCCTCATTCCCAAGTTGCTGTTGCAGAGGAACTGATCAATCAAATTCTCAATGATGGAGTTATTGCACATAGCAATTCACCCTGGAATGCGCCCTTGATCCTAGTGCCTAAGAAGGATGGCACTTGGCGCCCGGTGATTGACTTTAGGAAGTTAAATGCGAAAACCATTCCAGATCACTTCCCGCTTTCTGTACTAGGTGACCTTTTACGCAAATCGGAGATAACAAAGTCTTCTCGACCCTGGACTTGTTACAAGGGTTTTGGCATGTCCCTCTTCACGAGGACAGCCAAGAGTTAACTGCATTCTCCACTCCCACAGGTCATTATCACTTCCTCCGTATGGCGTTTGGATTACGATGGTCTTCTATCACGTTCTCTAGACTCATGACCAACATCTTTAAAGGTCTTACAGTTAAAGCACTTATGGTGTACTTAGACGACGTAATCGTCATGTCCGAAGACGTGGACACACACCTGAAAAGACTTGATATAGTACTTGGCAAGCTTGAAGAAGCCAATTTAAAGATCAAACTGTCTAAATGTCAATTTTTCAGATCAGAAATTAAGTTTCTTGGTCACGTAGTCACTCCTAGAGGGGTTACGACTGATCAAAGTAAAGTAACTGCAGTACTAAATTTTCCAACTCCCAAAACTGCTGATGCCATAATATCCTTTGTGGGCTTAGCAGGTTTTTATAGATCTTTCATTGCCAATTTTTTTTCTATAGCTGCTCCGCTAACTGAATTGCTTAAGAAAGATGCTCCTTTCGTTTGGACCTTCCGTCAAGAAAGAGCATTCCAAACTTTAAAAGAAAAGTTAACTTCTGCTCCAATTTTGAAATTCCCAGATTTTTCTAAGCCCTTCTATCTGACAACTGATGCTAGTTCAATTGGCATAGGTGCCGTACTAGCTCAGAAGACTGATGGCAAGTACCACGCAGTTGCATTTGCTAGCCGAGTCCTTACGAAGGCTGAACGTAATTATACAGTAATGGAGCAAGAAGCTTTAGCAATAGTATGGTCTTTAAAGCACTTCCGAGACATTATTTACCAGTACCCTGTTCATGTCTTGACAGACCATGCACCACTGATACCTTTATTCCAGAACAAACAGCCTACTGGAAGGTTAGCCAGATGGACCTTGACTATCCAAGAGTTCAATCTCACTTTTGAACATTTACCTGGCAAGTCAAATGTAGTCGCAGATGCTATCGCGACATGTTAGTGTAGTTACTGCAGATCCTCCATTTACTGTTGAGGATGTCAAAAATGCCCAAAGAACAGATCCCATGTGGTCTGGTGTGATTCGATTCCTGCTCCAGGAAGATCTTATTCTTACTGTGAAGCCACCAGCACCCATTAGTGACTTTGTAATGAGCCAAGAATTACTGTATCGAACAGCCGAGTTGGGTACTCCAAGCTTAAGAGTGTACCAGTTAGTAATTCCACAGTCACTAGTGAACGTAGCTCTACAGCTAGTTCATGATGCACCAGGTGTTGCACACCCTGGTATGGATCGTTCTGTGAAACAAGCCAGAATGAAATACTTTTGGCCACGTATGGGAACTGACATTTCCGAGTATGTTAAGAAATGTAGTGTCTGTATGCAACATAAAGGAAATGTCAATGGTCCTAATCCTATCCAAGTGTACCCAACCACTAGCGAACCGTGGGAAAGAGTTGCACTTGATTTGTTAACCAATTTTAAATGTTCCCTCCAAGGCAACAAACATCTGTGTGTTATGGTAGACCATTTCACCAGATATTGTGAGTTAGTTCCTATTGCAGATAAGACTGCAGAGACAGTAGCTAAAGTGTTTAAAGAACGCATTATCTTCAGGCATACCACCCCTAAGTCCTTAGTAACAGATAATGGAGGTGAATTCTGTAATGAGATTCTTGAAAATTTGTGTACTTTATACAAGATCTCTAAATCCACCATTGTTCCTCATCATCCTGCCAGCAATGGGTTAGCCGAACGAACCAATAAGAAAGTACTTGATGTCCTGAGAGCCACTATCAACCCCAATAGTGAAACTTGGGATGAAGTCATACCAGATGTCCAATGTGCCATAAATTCTGCTTACAATGCTTCCATAGGTGATACTCCACATTATGCATTGTATGGTGTAGACAAGCGTTTACCCTATGAGTTGTTATATTCCACTCCGAAACCTAATTACAACCCTGATGATTTCGTAGCAACTCGTACAAGCATGGCTCAGAGTGTTTTTAGAAGAATCCGTGAAGCACTTCATAAATCAACAGCAGAATTTACTAGAGTAACTAATAGCCGTGCTAAGCCATCAAAAGTAAAAGTAGGTTCAAGAGTAATGCTGACAAATTTCAACAAAACATCCGAAATGCCTAAGCTTGATCAAAAGTTTGTCGGACCTTATCGAGTTGTAGAACATATCTCTGGTAATAAGTATAAGGTTAGAGAAATTAGTACTGGCAAGTACAAAGAATCACATTTAGATCATATGAAATTAGTATGCGATGTTGATAATATTGCTACCCAGACTAATGTGACAGATACTGAAAATCCTCTTGACTCTGTACCCTCTACCTCAAATACTCAGTCAGATAACCAACCTGAATGTCGTTACTCCTTGCGTACTCGACAAGTAATGAGAAACCCACAAGTATCTTTTGTAGATACTCGTTCAGATCTCCCTCAGTCAAGGCATGTGTTAGCCACTGCAGAGGAATTCGATCCTCCCAGAGATGATAACCATTCTGCATATGTAAACCTCACCCTAGCAGAATTGAGTTTAAATGTACATAGTCTGTATAACTAGATGTCCGAGATGAAATAAATTGTCAACTGTTTGTTAGTAACTGATTAGTTTTTTCAGAATTTTTTCTTTTCGTATTCACGATCCCTCCGTATTCTGAGAATTTGACAGTAATGATCTGAGTGCGCACCAGATGCCCTTGCTGTTAATTTCACCTTGTATATATATATATTTATTCTTCCTCAGAATCCGTAGAGTGCATGAATACAGATCGATCGATCAATTCCATCCATATTGTACAATGATTTGTTCTCATAGCTTTTCATGCATTACGTTAAAAGTGATTACGTTAACACCCATTACGTAAAATTCATTTTGTTAACATCCATTATGATACAATCCATTAATTCTAAGTTATATATGAATTTCTTATAGTATAGAATCAGCCCAGAACCGCCTGCCTGTTCAGCCTATAGATAGTAGTGAATGTCGAGACGACATACATAACATGACCGAGCTGTCAGCATAGTTGCTGATCCCTGTGTTATATAGCATAGCATATAGTATCATCCATGTGCTTTAGATAGGATATCCCTTTTAGGCCTGTGACTTTGTGTGACGTCACGGGGTGTGCATGTGTACGTTCGTACCTCTGCCTCGGCCTCAGTCGGCAGTAGATCATCCAGGCTAGGACAGGCAGAGGCTGGGCACTATTTCCCATCATCACAGCCTGGCAATATATATCGTTACCATCCAACAAGTGTGTCTACCTTCAACCCTCGATATCTCCATTTAAGAACCCCTACGATAAATGGTGGCAACGGAGGGCCTGTAATTCTGACGATTACAGCGGTTTCTGGAGATAAATTTCGACCGAGCCTGCCATATATATATATATATATATATATATATATATATATATATATATATATATATATATATATATATATATATATATATATATATATATATATATATATATATATATACAATATGATCACAGTAAACAGGTGATTTCAGAATATGCAAAACAACCACTGTGAAAGAATAGAGAAATTCCAAGCGCTTTCGTGACTACTCACATTATCAAGGAACTATCAAAGTAAAGCATCCAAGGAAGCTATATAAGGGGTCTGGCTAACACCTCACTATCAGATCCCACAACAGTTAAACACCTGATGCGCGCTGGCCCAACTGGACAGGTCCTTCGCACAACCCTCCAACAAACTATTCTACCCAAGAAAATTTTAAAAATTATTATTTGTCCAGTGTATTATTAAATTCTTCCCAAATTCTATTAATTATAAATGGATCTAATTTATATAAACCAAAGGAAATATTCATATTATTGTCAAAACTGCTTTTTATGAAACAAGATTCTATTATATTCCTGTCGACCATGGACTTGCTTGATACTACTTTCTCAACTTTTTGAAAATCAATTGGATGGTTAAAGTCTCTTACATGAATAAATAGAGCATTGGAATCTTGTCCAGTTCTAATGCTATATTTATGTTGTTTTAATCTTAGTTCGAGATTTTTACCAGTTTGACCGTAATAAACTTTATCGCAAATTTTACAAGGAATCTTATAGACACATCCATCAGCATTTTGGGGGGAATTCTTTATCAAAAGTTTTTTTTACTGTATCAAGATTTGTTAATACAACTTTAATATTAAAAATCTTAAGAAGAGAAGGCATATCAACCAAGTTTTCGTGGTAAGGGAGAACCAACATATTTTTTGTTGAATAAGGCTGGTTGTCCCTTTTTGGATTGTAAAAAGTATTTCTAGCAACTTTAAAAGATTTATCTATTGCATTTCTTGGGTATTTTAAATCATTACCTATTTCATAAATTTTGGATATTTCCTCATCTATGAACTCAGGACTACAAATTCGTGAAGCTCTCAAAAACATTGATTAGAAAACAGACAGTTTGACTCTATCTTGATGCGAAGAATAATAGTGGTCATAGGAACAGTTATTTGTAGGTTTTCTATAGGTTTTAAATTTAAATTCATTATTACCCTTAATAATTAAAACATCTAGGAAAGGCAATGAGTTATTTTCTTCAAACTCAACAGTAAAGTTTATAGAATGGGCTAAGCTACTTAATTTTCCAAGGAAATGGTGTATATCTGTTACATCATCTCCTGCCCTCAGGGCAAGGAAATCAGTATTCCTGAAAAAACTGGATAAGATTTTGGCCTCTCAACCAGTTGCTGAACTCAAGTCATCTATTGAAACTCAAAATACTTGGGCAGCTGTCGACAGCATTACCAAAATCCTGAATGCATCGTCTATGCTCAAGGTCACCTTTACAGACGTGAACATGGCTGCCACTGCTCTGAACGAAGGTTTGGCTGTCTACTACTACTACATCAGTCCCACCTACATAGAAGCAGAGAGATACCACTACATCCAACATTGCTGGAACTGATATTCTTATCTTCACACCACCAAGGCATGTCCAGTAAAAGACAAGAAGTTCTGCACTACATGTGGTAGTGAGGGACACACCTTCAGTTCCTGTACCGCTGCTGCTCCAACACAACCAGCGTGTTTAAACTGCAAAAGTAATGACCACCATACACTTGCAGCAAAATGTCCTACAAGAAAGGATATTATGAAGAAAACACAAGATGCAGCAAAGAAAAAATCTACTAATAACTCACCAACGTATGCCGCAATTGCAAAGTTGCAAGCAGACACTGCAAAATTGCTTCAAGCATCTACTCAGCCGGCCTCCACCACCATCACTCCTCCAACATGTGACGTAACGAAGATCCACTTTTGTCTACTATACGCTCACATGCAGAACATAGCTGTTCCTGGATCCTTTAACTCTACCATCAACGAGTTATTTGCATTAAATAACATGCCATCATTCACATTTCCAGCATCTCCACCTTTTGAAGAAATTCTCAAATTCACCAAGGACATAATCAACACCTCTGCTGCAGTAGATCCAACACCACCAACAACTAGTGACGTCACTCAATCGACGTCCAATGAGAAGCCTTCACCGCCACCACTCCTCATTGAAACCGACCAATCAGAAGCCTTGCCACCAGAAACATCTTCCTATTCATCTACTGAAGATGACAATGCATATTCACTTCCACCTTCAACACTACATAAGAAAAAAAAAACCGGCACGAACAACACCATCCTACGACTCTAAACTCGAGTCAAGTTTGTCATCGAATCTTCTACCTATACTACTAAAATTGAGCTTTCAAGTCTTCTAAAGCATACTGAAAAATGCTCTCAAGATCCTCGATATCGACACATGTTAACACATCTCATGATATTCCTCTCCAACGATTTAAACGTCTTGAAAATGGAACTGTACTCTCCAAGAACACTTACATCGTAAAACAACGCCACAACTCCAAGTAACCATCAAGCCACTATGAACTGACCAATCAACAATAAGCTCCTCCCTTGTCGCTTGCAGCCTCCTGTCACCATCAAGACGCAGTTTTTTTCCATCCAGCAAGATGCAGCTAGCACCTCAGAGGTCCTGTTGCCTTCTGCATCGTCTTCGTCATTGTTTATCCAGGCTTAGCAGTTGGGTCTAGTCCTGACTCTTCTCTCTTCGACTCAAGACATTCCTCTCACCGTCTATTCTTCTCCCTGTCCCCACTTGCCCCTCGCCCCTCGTGGGTCCTTACCTGTGAGTCCTCTGATCTGCTCTGATTCTCTTGATTCCATTTTTCATTTTGATTCAATTATAGGATGTAACTTGTTATAAAGATATCCTCCGAGTTGTTTATTAGTCACGAGCAAAAAATAACTAATTTTTGTAACATACATAACTTCAGCACATACAACTTTTTGTAAAAGGTACGATTATCATAACAATAACATACCTGAGTTATCAGTATACTTACTGTGACAACATACACAACCATCTCCTGAGCAGTGGTGGTGTTTCACTGGTCTACGGCAGTACTTCTTATCGGTACACTCTCCAGGACAGTCATCGTCGGCTTTACAGATGCGCTTTTTCAATATGCAGCACTTACAGTCAGAGTCAGAACACCTTTCCTCAGCCTCGTACTCGTTATGGTGGCAGTGGTGTCTACACACACCATGTCCTTCATTACAGTGAGGCTGGGCTCTGCACTCTTCAGAAAAACATCTCAACATTAGTTAATGATCTATGAAGAGCTATAAAATAATTATTACACCTAAATCTTACTAGGTGACGTTCCTTAGGCTTAGTCAAAAAATTAAAATATTTACATCATTATCAACTAAAAAAAATACATCTATCAATCAGTAAAATTTGGTGGGAGGAAAAACCCAATTTTTTAAGGGAGTTCGGCCTAAAAGTTCATACATGAAAAGCCGAATTTGCAGAATAGGCCAACCACTAAAAAAAATACATCTATCAATCAGTAAAACCCAAAAGGGAGTTCGGCCTAAAAGTTCATACCCGAAAAATAGGCCAACCTTCCCTTTTCTTTTTTATAGAAATTTTCATCACATTTTTATAAGCAATGATATCAGCGTTTGAATTTTGGGGCCAAAACTAACTTCAAAACCTCACGTGACCTCCCTTAACTTAGACCATTTTTTTAACTATATTCTACTATACGTGTAATAAGTTAATTAAAATTATTAAATTTTACTTAAAGTCAGTGATAAATATTTTTTTCGTTTTCTAAGATTCTTTTAGTGCAAAATTATAATTTTTTTCATTAACATTAATGAAAAAAAATATATCTTTAAATGTACAAGAGAAAATTTTAGAAAGGACTTAATTTTAAATGAGTTCTTGCTAATTGACCAGTTTTACATATTCGGCACGACATATATATATATATATATATATATATATATATATATATATATATATATATATATATATATATATATATATATATATATATATTATATATATATATATATATTTATAGATGGGGTTGTAAGGGAAGTAAATGCGAGGGTCTTGGCAAGAGGCGTGGAGTTAAAAGATAAAGAATCACACACAAAGTGGGAGTTGTCACAGCTGCTCTTTGCTGATGACACTGTGCTCTTGGGAGATTCTGAAGAGAAGTTGCAGAGATTGGTGGATGAATTTGGTAGGGTGTGCAAAAGAAGAAAATTAAAGGTGAATACAGGAAAGAGTAAGGTTATGAGGATAACAAAAAGATTAGGTGATGAAAGATTGAATATCAGATTGGAGGGAGAGAGTATGGAGGAGGTGAATGTATTCAGATATTTGGGAGTGGACGTGTCAGCGGATGGGTCTATGAAAGATGAGGTGAATCATAGAATTGATGAGGGGAAAAGAGTGAGTGGTGCACTTAGGAGTCTGTGGAGACAAAGAACTTTGTCCTTGGAGGCAAAGAGGGGAATGTATGAGAGTATAGTTTTACCAACGCTCTTATATGGGTGTGAAGCATGGGTGATGAATGTTGCAGCGAGGAGAAGGCTGGAGGCAGTGGAGATGTCATGTCTGAGGGCAATGTGTGGTGTGAATATAATGCAGAGAATTCGTAGTTTGGAAGTTAGGAGGAGGTGCGGGATTACCAAAACTGTTGTCCAGAGGGCTGAGGAAGGGTTGTTGAGGTGGTTCGGACATGTAGAGAGAATGGAGCGAAACAGAGTGACTTCAAGAGTGTATCAGTCTGTAGTGGAAGGAAGGCGGGGTAGGGGTCGGCCTAGGAAAGGTTGAAGAGAGGGGGTAAAGGAGGTTTTGTGTGCGAGGGGCTTGGACTTCCAGCAGGCATGCGTGAGCGTGTTTGATAGGAGTGAATGGAGACAAATGGTTTTTAATACTTGACGTGCTGTTGGAGTGTGAGCAAAGTAACATTTATGATGGGGTTCAGGGAAACCGGCAGGCCGGGCTTGAGTCCTGGAGATGGGAAGTACAGTGCCTGCACTCTGAAGGAGTGGTGTTAATGTTGCAGTTTAAAAACTGTAGTGTAAAGCACCCTTTTGGCAAGACAGTGATGGAGTGAATGATGGTGAAAGTTTTTCTTTTTCGGGCCACCCTGCCTTGGTGGGAATCGGCCAGTGTGATAATAAAAAAATATATATATATATATATGTCGTGTCGAATAGGCAGAACTTGCGATATTAGCTTAAATAGCAACGTTCATCTTGCCATATAGGACAAGTGAAAATTTGTGTATGCAATAATTTCGCCAAAATCATTCTGAACCTAACGAAAAAAATATGTTTCACTGTTTGTTTAGTATTAAATTATTGTAAACAAATGGTGCAAAATTATAAATTTTTACATCAATATTAATGAAAATAATATATCTATATATATATATATATATATATATATATATATATATATATATATATATATATATATATATATATATATATATATATATATATATATATATATATATATATACATACATACATATATATATATATATATATATATATATATATATATATATATATATATATATATATATATATATATATATATATATATATATATATATATATATATATATAGGATGGGGTCCACCTCTGGTGTAAATTGTGGGACCCATAGCCTCGGAGAAGTGGATAAAAAGGCTTCAAGGAAGAATATTTGGATTTCTTCCTGAAGCCATTTGAATATTCCACTTCCCCTACCACCCCATCTTTTAAACTATTTTTTTTCACCAATAGGTAAAAAATATATATATATATATATATATATATATATATATATATATATATATATATATATATATATATATATATATATATATATATATATATATATATATATATATATATATATATATATATATATATATATATATATATATATATATATATATATATATATATATATATATATATATATATATATATATATATATACGATGTATAAATACATCGTATAAATACATCTTGCATATTACTGGCACCAGCAAGAGAAAGGTAAAGTGGAAATCAGTTTTCTTCCGTGTAGTAGGATACAGACAGGATGTCAGCACAGCATATCTGTGGGACATGTAAAAAAATCCTTGTAAGGAAATCCTAAATCACATGCAACCTATGCTTTTCCAAACACCATATCTCTTCTACTAGACTAAATACAGCCTCAAAAAATGACCTCGAACTAGCAAGGTGCTTCTGGTTGTGCAATAAAGATGTAGAACTTTGGGCAGGTATCAGAAAGATACTAAGAAGAGTAATAAATAATAAAAATAATCAAGAAAACAAAGATGACCTCTTGGATAGTCTACCAAAAATATATAAAATATGGAATCAAGAGATTGTGTATCAAAAATGCAGAATGCCCATACCACAACAGATGACTCTAAAGTATCTAGTCACCCACATAGTCCTAAACCAGACCCATCCCCCAGCCATAGCACTAATACCCACAGTGCTGGTGCTGGCCCAGGCTCAGCCCCCAGCCCCAGTGCTGACTCATTCCCAGCCCCCAGCCTTATTGCCAGCCCAGACTCTACTAGGGACCCTACCACAACCACCACTAAAACCGTAAATATACAACCATCATTGCACAAGACCGTGGCCCACAGTACAGATGTAGGAGAGGAGTCTCCTTCTTCTTCCTCTACTGAGGAAAGTAGATGGAATCCAGGACGGGGTGGACCTGGCTTGGATGCTGAGGATTATAGTGCAGTCCCAGATCCTGCAGAAATTGGCAACACATCTCCCAACAATTCTCAACCAAAGGTGAATTTGTGCAAATATTATGCTTGGGGCATCTGTAAGCATGGAATATCAGGAAAAAAATGGGACATACAACTTTGAGCATCCCAAAAAATGTTGCGACCTCCTATCTAAAGGAGTGTGTCGTTCTTCTTCCTGTACTTTCTTTCACCCAAAAATGTGTCACTCCTCGGTCCTCCAGAAGCAGTGTTACAACATCAACTGCCCTGCATACCTTCTAAAAGGGACCAGGAGGCACAGACCCCACAAGACAAACAATAGTAGCTACGACAACCCAACTCCAGGTGATTTTTTAGTGGCAGGAAACGGAAAAAGAAAATGGAAGGAAATAACAAAAATAGTCCACCTCATTGGAGCCTTGTTGGACTGGAGGCACAGCCAGTGGCCACCCATGGCCCTCCAGAACTACAATTACTAATGCCAATAACAAAATCCCCCCCAACAAATACAAAATACAACCTCGCTAATATACAGGGCCTTAAGCCATCCACCAACAACAAAATACCTTTTATCAATGGACTTCTAGAGGAGTCTAATGCAATGTTTGCAGCCTTCACAGAGACTCACACAAAAGATCACTTTGACAGTGAAATATGGATAAGTGGTTACAACCTTTTTAGATGCAACAGAATGAACAGGCAACAAGGGGGGGTTGGCCTGTATGTCAAAGAGTCCCTCATCTGCACGGAGTTGCTGAACACCACAAATGAGGTAGTTGAAGTTCTATCAATAAAGATCGAGAACCAAAACCTAGTCATTGTGGTTGTATATAAGCCACCAGATGCAACCTCACAACAGTTCAAGGAACAGCTACTGAAAATTGATTACTGTCTGGAAAACCTTCCAGCTTCATCCCCAAACATCTTGCTGCTTGGTGATTTCAACCTAAGGCATACAAAATGGAAGAATTTAGCAAATAATGTTATAGCTGAAACAATCCCTGGAGGTAGCGCAGATGAAAGGTCACACACACATAAGCTACTAAGTCTATGCGAAAAACACACCTTAAGCCAGCAGATAGTGGAGCCAACAAGACTAGAAAACACACTTGACCTTATCTTCACAAATAATGAGGACCTGATAAGAGACATAAGAATGTCAAAACAGCTAACTCCGATCACAACATAATCGAAGTCCAGACGTACATGCATAGGAGTCTTGATCAGCAGAATGCATGTACCTGTGAAGATGTCTTCACAAAATACAACTTCAACAACAAAAACATCAACTGGGACCAGGTAAACCATGTCCTAAATGAAACATGTTGGGAAGATATCTTAAATGACATGGGGATCCTCTCCAAGATACGATACTATGTGCTGCAAACTGCCCTTCTCACACTATACCATTCACTTATATATCTATACCTCACCTATGCTATCTGTGCTTGGGGTTCAACTGCTGCAACACACCTAAAGCCAATAATAACCCAGCAAAAAGCCGCAGTACGAATAATCACTAAATCCCATCCCTGGCAACCCCATTCCCCCCACTCTTCATAGATCTAAACTTACTCCCTGTTCAGAACATCCACACTTACTACTGTGTAATCTATGTCTACAGGACCTTAAATTCCAGTATTAACCTTGACCTAAAATGCTTTCTTGATAGTTGTGACAGGATTCACAGGCATAACATTAGACACATACATCTCTATGACATTTCACGTGTTCGACTAAACCTTTACAAAAATTCAATGTATTTAAAAGGACCTAAAATCTGGACCACCCTACCTGGAAACTCTAGAACTGCAGGCACATTCATCACTCTCAAAACTAAAGTTAGAAAGCATCTTATCTCCCTGATACACCCCGACAACTAACTACATGATAACCACCTGGTGGTTCACAATTACACTCACTCACCCACTGACTATAAACCCAGAAATACTAATCTTAATCTTAAAATAATAAATCCTAACTAGTCATAAGTTTGCCTATGATACTCCAATATAGACACTTTGTATTGTGCCAAAACAAAAGCATTCGCATTGCTAAACTCACAAATTATGATGTAGTCACTTAGCCTTAATACCATAATCTGTAAGGATTTAATGTTAAGAATTAATCTAAGTCTGCCCGAAATGCCTAGCCATGCTAGGTGCCCTAGTGGCCCCCTATCTAATTAGTATTTTATAATATGTAAACCATACAATACCCAAAACCTGTAAACCCCACACTGTAACCCTTATAGAGAATAAACTTGAATTGAATTGAATTGAATAATAATGAAGTAATTTCTCCAGGCTCTCTCTGGAGCGGGAATACTGCCGAGTGTTCCCAGATGCTTCCTGATTGGCTGGAAGTCTACGTATAAGCTCTGTCTATTCTTTTATGATGTCAAATAGTCAGTTATTATATTAGAAAGGATAACACAAAAAAAGCGATAAAAAACAAGGAAAAAATTCCAAAAAATATACGGGCTGAGAGCAGATGTGCTACCCACATCGCCGTCACCATACCTGATTTAAATGACTATAATTTCTTGTAGAAACGTCATAGAACATTGATTCTTGTACCATTGTGTTCCAAAGAGTTAAGCTATTTTTCTATATGAATAACTCAATTTCCATAATTTATCGAAATTTTTTTTGAGTGTGCGAAAAATTGGATCACAGCGTCCCTCATGGCAGTGATAGCTCTTCATTCAGGGGACTTTCTGTTGGCTCTTTCCAGCTTCTCCCTTGGCACACGCCTCGATCCACATATCATCCCCATTGCTGTTGCCCTTCGACTTGCCGCCCTACGAACACAGGTGTGCTTGCAGCATTCAATCGGCAGACCAATTCGGGTACTATGGTCTTTGTGCCGTAGATCCGAGGGAAAGATTGCAAGGCATGAAGAGGTCAATAACAGCATCAAAAAGAGCCTCACAACAGCCGAATGCCCAGCAATAAACAAAAGTACCCAAATGGTATCACCCTTCAAGCCTGGACAAACAGCAAGAAGGAGGTGTGAGACTATCCATATCCATCTACACTGGCTGATACCTATCTTCAATACACTAGGGAGCAGCTGACAGCTTCAATGAGTCCCAGAAGTCTAGAAAATCCAGTGAACTTGTCCATCAGCATTGGAATCTTGTCTGTTTATTCATGTAAGAGATTTTAACCATCCAATTGATTTTCAAAAAGTTGAGAAAGTATTATCAAGCAAGTCCATGGTCGACAGGAATATAATTGAATCTTGTTTCATAAAAAGCAGTTTTGAAAATAATATGAATATTTCCTTTGGTTTATATAAATTAGATCCTTTTATAATTAACAGAATTTGGGAAGAATTTAATAATACACTGGACGAATAATAATTTTTAAAAATTTTCTTGGGTAGAATATTTTGTTGGTGGTTGTGCAAAGGACCTGTCCAGTTGGGCCGTCGCGCGTCAGGTGTTTAACCGTTGTGGGATCTGATAGTGAGGTGTTGGCCAGACCCCATTATATACCTTCCTTGGATGCTTTACTTACATAGTTCCTTGATAATGTGAGTAGTCACGAAAGCACTTGGAATTTCTCTATTCTTTCAGAGTGGTTGTTTTGCATATTTTGAAATCACCTGTTTATGTGATCTTATTGCATATATATATATATATATATATATATATATATATATATATATATATATATATATATATATATATATATATATATATATATATATATATATATATATATATATAGATGCAACAACCACTGTGAAAAAATAATGAAATTCCAAGTGCTTTCTTGACTACTCACATTATCAAGGAACAATAAAAGTAATGCATCAAAGGAAGGCATATAAAGGGTCTAGACTTCACCTCACCATCACATCCCACAATAAAGCAAAACCTGACGTGCGACTCATAAGAGAACACTGCAGCAGGCCCGCTGGCTCAGCTAGCAGGTCCTTCACGCAACCCACAAACAATTCTGAAATATTTTGAAATCACCTGTTTGCTGTGATCTTATTGCATATATATATATATATATATATATATATATATATATATATATATATATATATATATATATATATATATATATATATATAAATATATATATATATATATATATATATATATATATATATATATATATATATATATATATATATATATATATAAATATATATATATATATTTACATATATATATACATATATATATATATATATATATATATATATATATATATATATATATATATATATATATATATATATATATATATATATAAATATATATATATATATATATAAATATATATATATGTATATATATTTATATATATATATATATATATATATATATATATATATATATATATATATATATATATATATATATATATCCTTGTGGAGGCTAGTATACAAGACAGGGAGTAGAATGAAATTAGCTCTGAGCACCTTCGTATGTCCTCGGATCACAGTACAACACCTACCTCTGCTGGGTGCGTGATCTTTGTACGATTGAGTGGCTCAGTGGGTAAGAGCGTCGTGGAATTTTTGCTCACAATGAGGTGGGCTAAAAGCAACACGGGTTCAATCTTCCGGCTATTCGCAGCATTGTTATTGATTAAATATCACTCGTTCTTGGTTACAATACTATATATACTGCTCATAGAGGCTAGTATACCAAACGGGGAGTAGAATGAAATTAGGTCTGAGGCACCCACACCATCATATGTCTTCAGATCATTTTGCAACAACTAGCTCTGCTGGGTGCGTGATTCTTCCAGGATTGTATGGTCCCGTGGGTTAGAGTGTCGTGAATTTTCACTAAGCAGGTGGGCTAAAAACAAAACAGGCTCGATCCCTTGGCTAATCGCATAGTTGTTATTGATTAAATACCACTCGTTCGTGGTTACACACACACACACACACACACACACACACATATATATATATATATATATATATATATATATATATATATATATCTATATATATATATATATATATATATATATATATATATATATATATATATATATGTATATATATATATATATATATATATATATATATATATATATATATATATATATATATATATATATATATATATATATATATATATATATATATATATATATATATATATATATATATATATATATATATATATATATATATATATATATATATATATTTCAACAAGTCGGTCGTCTCCCACCGAGGTAGGGTGACCCAAAAAAGAAAGAAAATCCCCAAAAAGAAAATACTTTCATCATCATTCAACACTTTCACCACACTCACACATTATCACTGCTTTTGCAGAGGTGCTCAGAATACAACAGTTTAGAAGCATATACGTATAAAGATACACAACATATCCCTCCAAACTGCCAATATCCCAAACCCCTCCTTTAAAGTGCAGGCATTGTACTTCCCATTTCCAGGACTCAAGTCCGACTATATGAAAATAACCGGTTTCCCTGAATCCCTTCACTAAATATTACCTTGCTCACACTCCAACAGATCGTCAGATCCCAAGTATCATTCGTCTCCATTCACTCCTATCTAACACGCTCATGCACGCTTGCTGGAAGTCCAAGCCCCTCGCCCACAAAACCTCCTTTACCCCCTCTTTCCAACCCTTTCGAGGACGACCCCTACCCCTCTTTCCTTCCCCTATAGATTTATATGCTTTCCATGTCATTCTACTTTGATCCATTCTCTCTAAATGACCAAACCACCTCAACAACCCCTCTTCTGCCCTGTGACTAATGCTTTTATTAACTCCACACCTTTTCCTAATTTCCACATTCCGAATTTTCTGCATAATATTTACACCACACATTGCCCTTAGACAGGACATCTCCACTGCCTCCAACCGTCTCCTCGCTGCTGCATTTACCACCCAAGCTTCACATCCATATAAGAGTGTTGGTACTACTATACTTTCATACATTCCCTTCTTTGTCTCCATAGATAACGTTTTTTGACTCCACATATACCTCAACGCACCACTCACCTTTTTTCCCTCATCAATTCTATGATTAACCTCATCCTTCATAAATCCATCCGCCGACACGTCAACTCCCAAGTATCTGAAAACATTCACTTCTTCCATACTCCTCCTCCCCAATATGATATCCAATTTTTCTTTATCTAAATCATTTGATACCCTCATCTCCTTACTCTTTTCTATGTTCACTTTCAACTTTCTACCTTTACACACATTCTCAAACTCATCCACTAACCTTTGCAATTTTCCTTTAGAATCTCCCATAAGCACAGTATCATCAGCAAAAAGTAACTGTGTCAATTCCCATTTTGAATTTGATTCCCCATAATTTAATCCCACCCCTCTCCCGAACACCCTAGCATTTACTTCTTTTACAACCCCATCTATAAATATATTAAACAACCATGGTGACATTACACATCCCTGTCTAAGACCTACTTTTACCGGGAAGTATTCTCCCTCTCTTCTACACACCCTAACCTGAGCCTCACTATCCTCATAAAAGCTCTTTACAGCATTTAGTAACTTACCACCTATTCCATATACTTGCAACATCTGCCACATTGCTCCTCTATCCACTCTATCATATGCCTTTTCTAAATCCATAAATGCAATAAAAACTTCCCTACCTTTATCTAAATACTGTTCACATATATGCTTCAATGTAAACACTTGATCTACACATCCCCTACCCACTCTGAAGCCTCCTTGCTCGTCCGCAATTCTACATTCTGTCTTACCTCTAATTCTTTCAATTATAACCCTACCGTATACTTTTCCTGGTATACTCAGTAAACTTATTCCTCTATAATTTTTACAATCTCTTTTGTCCCCTTTCCCTTTATATAAAGGGACTATACATGCTCTCCGCCAATCCCTAGGTACCTTCCCCTCTTTCATACATATATATATATATATATATATATATATATATATATATATATATATATATATATATATATATATATATATATATATGTCGTGCCGAATAGGCAGAACTTGCAATCTTGGCTTAAATAGCAACGTTCATCTTGCCATATAGGACAAGTGAAAATTTGTGTATGCAATAATTTCGCCAAAATCATTCTGAACCTAACGAAAAAAATATATTTCACTGTGTTTGTTTAGTATTAAATTATTGTAAACAAATCTAAAATATATTTAGTTGGGTTAGGCTAAAATAAATTGTTCTTGTTATAATAAGGTTAGGTAAGTTTTCTAAGTTCCTTTTGGTGCAAAATTATAAATTTTTACATCAACAATAATGAAAAAAATATATCTTTAAACGTATAAGAGAAAATTTTAGAAAGGACTTAATTTTAAATTAGTTCTTGCTAATTGACCAGTTTTACATATTCGGCACGACATATATATATATATATATATATATATATATATATATGTCGTGCCGAATAGGCAGAACTTGCGATTTTGGCTTAAATAGCAACGATCATCTTGCCATATAGGACAAGTGAAAATTTGTGTATGCAATAATTTCGCCAAAATCATTCTGAACCTAACGAAAAAAATATATTTCACTGTGTTTGTTTAGTATTAAATTATTGTAAACAAATCTAAAATATATTTAGTTGCGTTAGGCTAAAATAAATTGTTCTTGTTTTAATAAGGTTAGGTAAGTTTTCTAAGTTCCTTTTGGCGCAAAATTATAATTTTTTACATCAACAATAATTAAAAAAATATATCTTTAAACGTATAAGAGAAAATTTTAGAAAGGACTTATTTTTAAATGAGTTGTTGCTAATTGACCAGTTTTGCATATTCGGCACGACATATATATATATATATATATATATATATATATATATATATATATATATATATATATATATATATATATATATATATATATATATATATATATATATATATATATATATATATATATATATATATATATATATATATATATATGGGTTAGTGGTCATTGCCAACCCCACCCAACCACCATCCCCTTACTACCCATATGGGGTAGGAGGGTTTCTGAGATGTCAAGTATGAAATTATAAGATATAAATAGCCAGCCCCAAGCTTTCTGTAATCGTTTATAACAGGTCATATTGTTTGAAAAAATAAGTTTCTCCTTAGATACTGTAGGCCTGGATAGCTATTATTCTGTATGACCTTTTCAAATAATGAAAGAAAAGAAAACAGTGTGGTCTTTGTCCGTTTAAATGTCCTGCTCTGTGGTGCTGGAATGTTCTACCCATATTCTCAGAAGTATCTCTTCCTACATATTGTCTACTATTTTCTCAGTGGCTGTTAATATGCCATACATAGGGACTTCTATGCCTACACGATAATATTTCTATGATGTAAATTCTACTAATACCCTTTAACCTTTCCTTACGTTATCTTGTGTGCTTGTCACAGCTCTGTTCGCCAGTTCCTAGATGTTTTAATCCATTGGGTCGATAGGAAATTCAAATTCACAGTTTATAGGAAGTCCGTCAATGTGGCGTCATACATTCACTACTATTCCAACCACGAACCAGGATAAAAAGGAGTGTGTTCCTCACAATGTTTCTGAGAGCATTGCGCATCAGCAGTCCAGAGTACCTAGAGGACGAAATCAGCAAGATATTCAACATAGCCACAAAACTAAGATATCCTAAGGATTTTGTCGAGAAGGCACTAATGTCAACAAAAAAGACTTTCTACAGGACTGAATCTAAAGAAGTGATGGCCAGGAAAAATGTACTAGTTTTACCATACAGTGAGAATCTGGCTTGCCTGCGTGAGGCGTTAAGAAAGATCAATATAAACCTGGCTTTCAAAAACACGGGGACAGTGAAACAAAGACTGATTAAAAACACAATCACCAACAAAGTTGGTGGGGTTTACAAGGTCCCATGTACTCAGTGTACTCTCTCATATATCGATCAAACAGGTAAATTTCTGGATACCAGAATTGCCCAGCATAAATACTCAGTCAGGACAGGGCAGGAATCTAACGCTATCTTTAACCACATTAGTTTATGTAATCACCCATCGGGGTGGGATGCTGCCCACATTATGGTACCAAACAGTTCTATTATGGAAAGAAACATAATTGAATCTTCCCTCTTGAATCATGAAAAGAATACAGTATGCAACTCAAATTATGGGTTATACAAGGTCCATTGTACACAATCTTAAACAACAATGCTATACAAAATCACAGGATTGTTCATTATACCAGGTGGGTTGATGGATTGGTGACGACCCGTCCAGTGTCTACGTACCAAAACTTCACACCACGTCAGTTTTGAAAGTTTTCTTAACACCTGTAGCTGTTAATGGACCATACAGTGACAAGCACACAAGATAACGTAAGGAAAGGTTAAAGGGTATTAGTAGAATTTAGATCATAGAATATTATCGGATAGGCATAGAAGTCCCTATGTCTGGCATATTAACAACCACTGAGAAAATAGAAGAGATACTTCTGAGTACATCTGTGGAACATTCGAGCACCCCAGAGCAGGACATTTAAACGGACAAAGACCACACTGTTTCCTTTCATTATTTGAAAGGTCACACACAGTAATAGCTATCGAGGTCTACGGTATCTAACGAGAAACTTATTTTCATCATATGACCTGTTATAAACGATTAGAAAAAGCTTGGGGTTGGTTTTTTATATTTTATAATTTCCTACTTGACATCTCAGAAACCCTCCTACCCCATAAGGGCAGTGGGGGGATAATGGTAGAGTGGGGTTGGCACCGACCATTAACCCAGTCTAAGGGTAACCATGGCCAGTGACACCTACGCAACTCTGAGACCTCTCTCCCTGCTTTTGTTGCTCCCTTGCAACATTGCACAGCTCCTAATGACGCGCTGAGAAGTGTGAAATTACTTGAGCTAAAGATTTCCACTCCCCAGTGGCTTGTCCTACCCACACACACACACACACACACCCACACACACACACACGCACACACACGAACACGCACACACACACACACACACACACACACACACACACACACACACACACACACACACACACACACACACACACACACACACACACACACACACACACACACATATAAATATTTATATATATATATATATATATATATATATATATATATATATATATATATATATATATATATATATATATATATATATATATATATATATATATATATATATATATATATATATATATATATATATATATGAGAGGTTAAGAGAAAGATGAAGCAATATAAAAAGATAGCAAATGTGAGAATGGTTGAGATGCTATCAGCAAATTTTGTTGAAAATAATAAACAGATTTGGAATGTGATTATTAAGTTGAGAATGGATTTGACAGTTGAAAGTAGGAGAGGAGAGTTATTAAACAGAGAGTTAGAGGTATCGGGGTAATGGAGGGAATATTTTGAGGAATTGTTAAATGTTGATGAAGATAGGGAAGCTTTGATTTCATGTATAGGGCAAGGAGGAACAACATCTTATAGGAGTTAGTAAGAACCAGTTGTGAGTGTGGGGAAGTTCGTGGGGCAGTGCCTAGATTGAAAGGGGGTAAGGCAGCTGGGAATGATGGGATAAAGATAGAAATATTAAAAGTAGGTGGTTAATGCTTTTATTTAATAAATGTGTGGAAGAGGGAAAGGTACCTGGAGATTGGCAAAGGAGACAAATGAGTGTAAAAATTATAATGGAATAAGTCTGTTGAGTATACCTGGTAAACTGTATGGTAGAGTTATTGTTGAAAGAACTTAGAGTAAAACGGAGAGCAGGATAGCAGATGAACAAGGAGGATTTAGGAAGGGTAGGGCTTCGTGTAGAACAAGTGTTTGCAGTGAAACATATAGGTAAAGAGGTTTTTGTGGCAATTATGGACTTGGAAAATGCGTTTGATAGGGTTGATAGGGGGCAGTGTGGCAAATGTTGCAAATGTATGGAATAGGAGGTAGGTTATTGAAAGCAGTGATGAATCTTTACGAGGACAGTGAGGCTAACGTTTGAGTATGTATGAGAAAGGGAGATTATTTCCCAGCAAAAGTAGGCCTTTCACGGGGATGTGATGTCACCATGGCTGTTCAACATATTTATAGATGGAGTTGTAAGAGAAGTGAATGCTCGGATGTTGGCAAGCGGTGTGGAGTAAAAAGATTATGAATCAAACATAAAGTGGGAGTTGTGACAATTGCTCTTTGCTAATGACACTGTGCTTTTGGGAGATTCTGAAGAGAAGTTACAGGGGTTGGTTGAAGAGTTTGGAAGGGTATGTAAAAGAAGGAAATTAAAATTGAATATAGGAAAGAGTAAGGTGATGAGGATAACAAAACAGATAACGGACGATTGGATATCCGACTGGAAGGAGAGGGTATAGAGGAGGTGAAGGTATTCAGATATTTGGGAGTGGATGTGTCAGCAGATGGGTATATGAAAGTTGAGGTGAATCACAGAATTGACGAGGGGGGAAAAGGTGAGTGTTGCACTGAGGAATCCGTGAAGACAAAGAAATTTGTCCATGAAAGCAAAAAGGGCAATGTATGAGAATATAGTTACACCAATGCTCTTATTTGGGTGTGAAGCATGGGTGGTAATTGTTGCAAGAAAGAGAAGGCTGGAGGCAGTAAAGAAGTCATATCTAAGGGCAATGTGTGGTGTGAATATAATGCAGAGAATCCATAGTTTGCAGATCAGGAGGAGGTGCAGGATTACCAAAAATATTACCCAGAGAGCTGAGGAGGGGTTATTGAGATGATTTGGACATGTAGAGAGGCTGGAACGAAATGGAATGACATCGAGAGTCTTTAAATCTGTTGTGCATGGAAGGCAGTGTAGGGTAGGGCCTAGGAAAGATTTGAGGGAGGGGGTAAAGGAGGTTATGTGTGCGAGGGTCTTGGACTTCCAGCAAGCATTCGTGAGCGTGTTAGAAGCAAATGGAGACAAATAGTTTTTAGAACTTTACGTGCTGTTGGAGTTTGAGCAAGGTAACATGAAGGGAATCAGGGAAACCGGCAGGCCGGACTTGAGTCCTGGAGATGAAAAGTACAGTGTCTGCACTTTGAAGGAGGGGTGTTAATGTTGCAGTTTTATAACTGTAGTGTAAATCACACTTCTGGCAAGACAGTGATGGAGGAGAATGATGAAAGTATTAATAAAAATTAAAATAAAATATAATATATGACAGTATAAGTAAGAAGCATTACATTAATGAAGGGATTCGGGAAAATTGGCCAGTCGAACTTGAGTCCTGGAGGTGAGACGTACAGTATCTGCACTGTGAAGGAGGGGTTGGAGATGTAGCAAGTTAGGAGGGTCGGCTGAACTGTGAAGGAGGGGTTGGGGATGTAGCAGGTTAGGAGGGTCGGCTGAACTGTGAAGAAGAGGTTGGGGATGTAGCAGGTTAGGAGGGTCGGCTGAACTGTGAAGAAGAGGTTGGGGATGTAGCAGGTTAGGAGGGTCGGCTGAACTGTGAAGGAGGGGTTGGGGATGTAGCAAGTTAGGAGGGTCGGCTGAACTGTGAAGAAGAGATTGGGGATGTAGCAGGTTAGGAGGGTCGGCTGAACTGTGAAGGAGGGGTTGGAGATGTAGCAGGTTAGGAGGGTCGGCTGAACTGTGAAGAAGAGGTTGGGGATGTAGCAGGTTACAAGGGTCGGCTGAACTGTGAAGGAGGGGTTGGGGATGTAGCAGGTTAGGAGGGTCGGCTGAACTGTGAAGGAGGGGTTGGGGATGTAGCAGGTTAGGGGGGTCGGCTGAATGTGAAGTCAGCGATCGCTTTTCTATACTTTTTTTTTTCACAAAACAACTTGACAGGCTGAGCTGTTATCCAACCTCAGTTAATTTCAAAGTCCAACCCTAGCTAGTTATACTACCACCCCAGGATGCGACTCACTGGATCAACTAGTGTAATGAAGAATGTGAGGAAACAGCGTTTCTTCACATCCCGGGGATCGATCCTCGGACACACTATGTGAGTTGATGTGTTGCCAACCGAGCCACGGAACAAGATATTGATTGAGTAAATGTTGGTAAATCTTTTTCATGTTTTATGAACCCTACCTCAGTGAGGGCTAACATAATAATGATAATAATAAAAGTAAAAACAATATTTACAATTTACACACAGTGCGAACAGATCTGAACGTTTTATTATATATGGAAAACCAGGCATGAAAACTTAAAGTCAGTCAGAAAAACATTCTCAAGCAATCGTACCTAAACCAGCACCACATATTTTATTATTAATATTTGTAAATTGCTCCCTACTGGCTATGCAGTATTACCTTCCTGAACCTGTCTTTACGTAAAATTATCAGTAATGAAACTGTAAAGACGATAAGAATGAATTGTTTCGTCATAGAAAACTAAAACTCTAATATCTTTTGCAATACTGGCACCAGCCGGTTAGAACATATATTCTTAAGAACTAGAAAATATGCTTTTGTGGAAACAAGAACAAGGAAAAAATCCATACCACGGGCTGGGTTAGAACCCGCGATCAGAAAGTCCTAATTTCTGGGCCAGCTAGCCACAATAAGATTCATCCAACTAGATATATTTATACGCCATAGGAAGGTTAGCATAGGCACCACAGTGACCACAAATGCAAGTTTTTACAGCCGAATCTCCAGCTAGCATGGCCGTCAACATGACTCGTATCATTAAGATTTCGTGAGTCATGGTAACACCAAGAATTACTACATATATTTCTATTTATCTACGTTGAAACAACTACTTACTGTCGCAACACACACAGTCATCTCCTGAGCACTTGTATTTTGTGAGAGGATGAGAGCAGCTGGTAGCGACCATACATATACCAGGACAGTTGTGAGATGACGGACAGGAGAAGCGATGTGGTCTACAACACTTGCAGTCTGAGTCATCACATCTAACACTCGCCTCTCGCTCCTTTCTGAGGCATGACTCTCTGCACACTCCTTTGCCTCCATCACAACTTTTCTGCTTCCCACTACACTCTGTTGTGGAATACAACAATAACCTTAAATGAGGAAATCGTATAGTGATACCGACAAGATGTGAAAAGACACTTATGTACAGATCAGGACATTTAATAAAGGAAACGTTCGGCCCCGAGTGGCTTCTTCAGTCTTAAACGTTTCTTTTAAGAAATGTTCTGAGCTGTACATAAGTGTCTTTTTCCACATAACATTTAATGTTTTACAAAATACAAAAAACGAGATAACTAAAATCATAATCAAGGAACTTGATAATGTGAGAAGTCACGAAAGCACTTGGAATTTCACTATTCTTTCACAGTGGTTGTTTTACATATTCTGTTTTGCATACTCTTATATATATATATATATATATATATATATATATTTATATATATATATATATATATATATATATTATATATATAAATATATATTTATATATATATATATATATATTTTATAAATATATGTATATATATATATATATATATATATAAATAACAAAAAGGCGCAATACCGTGACTGGAACAATACACAAATAACCCGCACATAAAAGAGAGAAGCTTAGGACGACGTTTCGGTCCAACTTGGACCATTGACTTTGTCAATGGTCCAAGTCGGACCGAAACGTCGTCGTAAGCTTCTCTCTTTTATGTGCGGGTTATTTGTGTATATAAATATATATATATATATATATATATATATATATATATATATATATATATATATATATATATATATATATATATATATATATATATATATATATATATATATATATATATATATATATATATATATATATATATATATATATATATATATATATATATATATATATATATATATATACTTATATACATATATGTATATGTCGTGCCGAATATGTAAAACTGGTCAATTAGCAAGAACTCATTTAAAATTAAGTCCTTTGTGAAATTTCTCTTATACTTTTAAAGATATATTTTTTCATTAATGTTAATGTAAAAAAATTTAATTTTGCACCAAAAGAATCTTAGAAAACTTACCTAACCTTATCATAACAAGAGCAATTTGTTTTAGCCTAACCCAACAAAATATATTTTAGATTTGTTTACAATAATATAATACTAAACAAACCCAGTGAAATATATTTTTTTCGTTAGGTTCAGAATGATTTTGGCGAAATTATTGCATACACAAATTTTCACTTGTCCTATATGGCAAGATGATCGTTGCTATTTAAGCCAAGATCGCAAGTTCTGCCTATTCGGCACGATAAATATATATATACATATATATATATATATATATATATATATATATATATATATATATATATATGTGTATATATATATATATATATATATATATATATATATATATATATATATATATATATATAGACACAGATATATATATATATATAAAACACTAATCTCTGGCCGAAGGAGACTCGAACCTACGAACCTTGGAACAAGGTACGCAGTGCTTTACCATCCTCACCACACTGGACCATTACCTTGGCGCCCAGCTCACGCTAGACGTTTTGATCCAAGGCAGCCAGCTTTCAGGGAGGAGGCTTACAGCTTTTCATCTCATCCCCTGCATGTGTCGACCAACTAGAGATTTTAAACATGCAAGGAATTCCAAGAGCAGGCGAAATATATGCAAACACTGATCTCTGGCTGCCTTGAATCAGAACGTCTAGCGTGAGCTGGGCGCCAAGGTATTGGTCCAGTGTGGTGAGGATGGTAAAGCACTGCATGCCTTGTTCCAAGGTTCGCAAGTTCGAGTCTCCTTTGGCCAGAGATCAGTGTTTGTGTCTATCTCGCCTGCTCTTGTGAATTCCTTGTATATATATATATATATATATATATATATATATATATATATATATATATATATATATATATATATATATATATATATATATATATATATATATATTATAATATGCCGTGCCGATTAAGGCACGACATATATACTCTCTATATACTTCACTATATAATACCACTTCTTTTAATGAAAAAAAAAAAACTCTCGTATAGTATTTCTCTCTGAACATTGTCTTTGCCTCATTCTGCCAGTCACTCTTCTTCCTCCCCCCCGCCCACCCTCCTCTATCCACAAACTTCTGTTTCACACTCTAACACTGCAGTCTTAAATCTGTTCCACCTTTTCAGCCTAATCTTTGTCCCAACGGCTGCTGATATACCCTAAGTGCCTTCCTCTTTTTTTAAATTTTCACTTTTATCTTACTGATGACATTCTTCTGGTATTCCATCTCCCTCTTACTCACACTGTATCTACAAATAAACATTTTTCTGATATATCTGTTGCCCCAGTAAAAACATGCATGTCCAGTAGTCTAACCACCGACTTTATACCTATTAATGCCATGTCTAACAAACTGCTGTCATTACGCATTATATCGCATCTCATGTACTTGTATTTTCTTAGAATACGAATTGCCTAATAACAAAACTCTTTCTATACAAAGTTCGATTGAAGGCGTCCTCATTATCATTTACTCCTGGTACCCCAATTTCCTCCTACTCCCTCTACAAAGGTTTCTCCCACTTTAACATTTGGGCCCTTCACAACAATGCCCTTCAGTTTTGTTTCGTTAGGACGTCCCAACTTAAAAATATTCTTCAAAAGTTTAGTAATTAAATGCAGGGGGGGGGGAGTTACTAGCCCATGCTGCCGGCATTATAGTCACCATGTACGACACACATGGCTTGTGGAGGAAGGATTCTTTTCTATTTTGTCATGGTGATGAAAATAAATAATATAAAAATTAAAACTACTAAGGAAACAGAAGAAAACTGAGATATATATAGCTGCATGTGTAAAACGAACTTAATGTAAGTAGTAGTGGCAAGATCTACTGTCATCTCGCGTGTTTATTAAGCAGAAAGAAAAGACACCAGTAATCCTACAATTGTGTAAATCTATTACACGCTTTCGTCTCACAGTCATTTTGCAGGATGGTAGTACCTCCCAGGGTAGTTGCTGTCTATCAACCTACTGCCTAGTGCATTACTGTCAGCTTATAGTCTAATATACGTAATTCTCAAACAACCTTAATATAGAACTTACTTTTACAGCAAATACACTGGGATCCAGAACATGCATAGCCTTTTAAAGGCGCAAGACAATCTTTTGTCTCAGTGCATTTACCAGGACAGTTATTATTAGCAGCACAAGTAACAGGACGCAGAGTGCAGCACTTGCAGTAAGAAGCACTACATCCTCCCTCCACCTCTCTCTCGTTGCTGCTGCACATGATTCTGCACACTCCATAACCTTCATCACAGGATGGCTGGGTATAACACACTGTTGAGCGTAAGACAGACAATATAATTGTGTAATTTGAGATTCAGTAATTTCTTTTTAAATCTTCTGTTTGAAAATCACCCTCAATTCATGGGAAGTAATGTATGTAGTTTTCATTAATTAATCGCTATTTACAATCAGTTGAAAATCTGTAAGTGAAGAATACTGCTCATTTGCCAACTGTCTGGCAAAATAGTTGTCATACCACATGTCACTTTCCATCACTGTAAGTCTGTCCCACTAAAACATTTGTAACATATTGTAGATACTAACGAAATGCTTCTATACACATTTACCGAAAACATATCAAGAAAATAAACTCACATTGAACTGCTGTCTTTTAAATAGATAAATTAATAACTCAAAAACAAGTTATTAATCATGAGTATAGTAGACTCCAACTTAAGTAATATTCTGACTGGACCGCCCCAGCAATTGATTTTGAGATTATCACAGTTAGTTATACTGACAAATACATCTCGAGTTTTATTTAACGGAATTTTCGGATAGTTTCGATTTACAGAACTGTGAATAGTCGGGAAGATTTCTTTCGGTTCTCAGACATGTCTTAAGACAATAAACAGGAACCTGTTTTCTTGGTATTCGTAGAAAATTCTGGTAACTACAGTAACCACAAGGTTTGCTGCCACATCCCTATCTAATTTATTTTTAGTTTTCTTTTTTTTTCAGTACAAATATCTTAGCTATTTGTGAAAGCAATTTTTCTGGTACATTATGTATTACAAACGCATCTGTTAAGAATTTGTCAATAATAAAAAGTGAATGGTTGTATGATTCGAGGAAAACTTCTTGTAATAAGGAATGTTTCGAACTAAAGCAAGAATCAATTTTCCATTATAAATCATTTGATTTCATGTAACAGCACAATAAGTTTGTGATGATACATTTCTTTGCCAATTATGATATTGTTTTCCTTTGGACACAAATACGACCTAATGCAGTTTTTACTTGGAAGTCGTTTGGTGATCAGCATTATTTTCTGCTGCGATGACTTGCAGATTTCCAATTTTGAAATTGTGACGATTTTCTTATGGTTATTTCAAATTCTTTGACGACTATAGTATAAGAGTGGTACTCTCTCCTTGCTTTTGCGAGTTTTGGCAGGTTTTTATTACTAGTTAAAAGAGTAGCTGCTGATAAACATTTAGTAATTTAAAATTATTTATTGTTTTTTCAAAAACCTCGTTATTTAATCCACCTTATATATCATTAAGCAGGGAAGAAACTGTCTATTGTGTCTTCTGTAATATAGTAGGCAATATTGTTTATATCACTCTTCATTCGTTTTTCTCTATCAGTTTTTATCAATTAATTAATCAAATTTTCCGCATCTTATTAGCCACTTCTAAAAATTTAGTGTTGTTTAAGATCAATCTAATAACATGACTGCTTTAAAAATGTAAGATTGGTCCTAAATAATTTTTTTTTTTTGCATTCAAATGCTTGAGAATTACAATGAAATTGACAGAAATCTTACTTTTTTATTCAGTAAAAGATTTTAAATTATAAGGATTTCCGTAAACAAAATTCAGAATTTCTGCTTTTATTTAGCAAATTTTGAAATTTAGAACAAATCTAAATTTAAAATATGTATTTTTTATATATATTTGAAAGATATTACAAAATAATTGGAACGGAAATGGCAGATGGTGCTGAGAATAACAAAACTTACTATCACAACATATACAGCTGGATCCTGAACAGTTGGAGTTTGGTAGAGGATTAGTGCAATTTCTTGAATCTAAACAGACGCCAGGACAGTTAGCAGAGGCAGTACAGACAGCCACAGCAGACGAGCAGCATTTGCAGCCTGAAGCACCACAGACTCCTTGCACTTCACGCTCTGAGCTCTGGCAGGAACTTCTACAAACTCCCTTGTCTTCGTTACATAAAGACTGGATGTTACATGCTGTTGGAGAGACACAGTATTACAAAATATACTTTTTAACCCAATCTGTAACAAATAATTTAAAGAATTGAAGTTCTTTATAACTAAATGATTATAATTATGACCATAATTTTTAAAGAGGTGGACCGGTAACCCAGCGGTAACCAGGGCAATATGACTCACGAAGTCATTGAATTAACCTAGGTAAGGTGACTCATTCAATCAGTCAACCCACCAAAATTGGGTGACCTACAAAGACGGCACTGGCTACTGAGGCTGGGTAGTGTACTAGGCAGTGGGGGACCCATCATGGCTGGGTAGTGTACCAGGTAGTGGGCGACCCATCAAGGCTGGGTAGTGTACTAGGTAGTGGGCGACCCATCAAGGCTGGGTAGTGTACTAGATAGTGGGAGACTCATCAAGGCTGGGTAGTGTATTAGGTAGTGGGCGACCCATCAAGGCTGGATAGTGTACTAGGCAGTGGGGGACCCATCATGGCTGGGTAGTGTACCAGGTAGTGGGCGACCCATCAAGGCTGGGTAGTGTACTAGGTAGTGGGAGACTCATCAAGGCTGGTTAGTGTATTAGGTAGTGGGCGACCCATCAAGGCTGGGTAGTGTACTAGGTAGTAGGCGACCCATCAAGGCTGGGTAGTATACTAGGTAGTGGGCGACCCATCAAGGCTGGGTAGTGTACTAGGTAGTGGGCGACCCATCAAGGCTGGGTAGTGTACTAGGTAGTGGGCGACCCATCAAGGCTGGGTAGTGTACTAGGTAGTGGGAGACCAATCAAGGCTGGGTACTGTACTAAGTAGTGGGCGACCCATCAAGGCTGGGTAGTGTACTAGGTAGTGGGCGACCCATCAAGGCTGGATAGTGTACTAGGTAGTGGGCGACCCATCAAGGCTGGGTAGTATACTAGGTAGTGGGCGACCCATCAAGGTTGGGTAGTATATTAGGTAGTGGGCGACTCATCAAGGCTGGATAGTATACTAGGTACTGGGCGATCCATCAAGGCTGGGTAGTATACTAGGTAGTGGGCGACCCATCATGGTTGGGTAGTATACTAGGTACTGGGCGATCCATCAAGGCTGAGTAGTATACTAGGTACTGGGCGATCCATCAAGGCTGGGTAGTGTACTAGGTAGTGGGCGACCCATCATGGCTGGGTAGTGTACTAGGTACTTGGTGATCCATCAAGGCTGGGTAGTGTACTAGGTAGTGGGCGACCCATCAAGGCTGGGTAATGTACTAGGTAGTGGGCGACCCATCAAGTTTGGGTAGTATACTAGGTAGTGGGCGACCTATCAAGGTTGGGTAGTATACTAGGTACTGGGCGACCCATCAAAGCATTGTAACACACACCAGCTGTGAAATGCAAGTTAACCAACTAAGGGAAAGGGAAAGTAACTCACCAAAGTAAGGAGAGTCAGTTTAGTGAATTTCCCTTGCTATGTGTGTGACTCAACATTGCAGGAGTGACGATCCATTGCAGGAAAACCAACAATCACAAGATTACCGATCATATTCTCTAGAAGTAATTTTTCACTATCCATTTTTGCATACACATACTGATATAGACACAATTATTCCAGCACCATCTCCATTTGTAATCAGAACCTCAGTCTTTATTGTATCCCTCACCGCTGCTCTCCATCTTCAGCTACCTCAGTCTTTATCGTATCCCTCACCGCTGCTCTCCATCTTCAGCTACCTCAGTCTTTATCGTATCCCTCACCGCTGCTCTCCATCTTCAGCTTATTGTTTTACAATGTTCATTCAAAGTCTTTCAGCATTTTCACAACTCTTTCAGACCTTTTCTCATGGACTTCAAAAATATTATCTTCATATTTTTTAATTAGACCCTTTCTCTTTAATATACTTCAAACCACTTCATTTACCAACCAATATAGATCAAGTGCTTCCTCCAGTCTTCACATGCTATTTCTCGTTTTCTTCGAAATTTTAATTATAATTGTTTGGAAATTCGTTCAAAAACATAGACGTGAAAGACCCTAACAAATTGTTTAATTCTATAAACAATATCACGGGTGGGGTTTGAACCCGCGATCAGGGAGTCTCAGAACTCAAGACCATCGCATTAGCCACTGGGCCAACTAGCTTCGATAACATTCATCCAACTAGGTATAATTCTACACCAGAGGAAGGTTAGCACAGGCCCTACTATGACCATAAATGCAAGTTTTTACAGACAAATCCCCCGCTAGCAACGCCGTGACGAACTCTAGTTCAAGTCCCCTCAAAGCCGTCAA
>NC_091357.1:470107-501916 GCF_038502225.1 Cherax quadricarinatus | reverse complement strand
CAAGACACTGTACACCGGTATGTCGGGATACTGGGATGCAGCACCTTTTTTTTAAAACCCCGCACTTGATAAAGCACGTCAAGAAACTAGAAAAAGTAAAAAGGTTTGAACAAGGTTAGTTTCAGGGGAAAAAGGGAAAATGCCCTTTGGAAAAAAGATTAAAATCGGCCTGACGACACTGGAGGACAGGGGGGTCGGGGAGAAAATGATAACGACATAAAAATACTGCGGGAATAAAAGGTGGAAAAAGGACAGGATTTTCCCGGGAGGGGACACAAAAAAAGGGGCCCCTTGGGAAGTTGAAGACACAAATGAGTCAGAAAATAGTGGGAAGTATTTCTTCAGTCATAGAGTTGTAAGGCAGTGGAATATTTAAAAAATGACGTAGTGGGGCAGGAACCATACACATTTTTAAGACGAGGTTTGATAAAGCCATGGAGGGGGGAGAGAGAGGGCCCAGTAGAAACCGTTGAAGAGGGGGGGCCAGGAGCAAAGACTCCCCCCTGCAACCACAAATGGGGTGAGTACAAATGGTGAGTACACACACACACACACACCCCCGTATACACACACACACCCCGTATACACACACACACACACACACCCCCGTATACACACACACACCCCGTATACACACACACACACACACACGTATACACACACACCCCGTATACACACACACACACCCCCGTATACACACACACACCCCGTATACACACACACCCCGTATACACACACTCCTTTAACAAGACCATAAAAACATGGACACATACACACACACACCGCAAAAAACCCCACTCACCAGACAGCCCTTAATTACAAAGGCGAGTACACTCACACTTAAATATACACATAAACTTACACAAACAAAAAAACACTTTACTCATTTTTAAAAACATACCTCACAAAAGACATACACGTTATATACGTTTTTTTATAGAAAGGTGGGGCGCAGATTATTTCTGGGAAAAAAGCATAAAAGTGTCTCAAATAACCCCCCCCCTTTCCCTTTCCCCATGGTCCCCCACCCTCTCCTTCCTTACCCTCTCTCCTCCCCCCCCCTCCCCCCTTTCTTCTCCTCTCCCCCCTCCCTCCCCCCCTCCCCTCTTCCTCTCCCCCTTCCTCCCTCTCTCCTCCTTTTTTCTCCTTCCTCTCTTTTTTTACAAGGAAAATTAAAGAATCCCCGGCTTTATTTACAAAACCATTCACAGGTTAAGGGTTCCAACTTTCATTTGAAAGCATTTTTATTGTTATGAAACATACAAGTAGGGAACAGGATGAAGTTGGAACCATCTGTGGGCCAGCATTTTCATCTGATCAACTAACTCTATCTCGTTGACATCATAATGCTGTACGAATGTGTTCCATACTCGAGTCATCCTGGGTATATATGATCTCAGATGAAGTGATGTTCTGGAGAAGGGTACAGCCAGAGTGAAGTTGCTGCTTTCTGCCCGTCTTGTGGTATAGAAACTTGCTTCACGCTGTCCTCGATGTGGATCCAAGTGTGGTACTTTGACAATATTGGCCTTGTACATAACAGTAAGGCCACCTACGTCCCTCCTGTGTTGAAGGCTCTGCTGAATTGACAGATCTCTCCAGGATTGGTCCAGGTGAGAGATGAGACCTCTTGCTCTGCTCTCTATTCCGTCAAGCAGTCGCAGATGAGAAAGGGGGGCAGGCAAACCAAGAAAGTGGAACATACTCAAGGTGTGAGCGTACTTGTGCCTCGTACAAAATCTTGCAACCCCTACTGTCAAGCAGATGAGAGATATGCCGAAGTGCTGTAAGCTTCCTGGCCGCCTCTCTCTCTCTCTCTCTCTATATATATATATATATATCTGTCTCTGTCTGTCTGTCTGTCTCTCTCTCTCTCTCTCCATCTCTCTATCTCTCTCTCCCCTCTACCTCTCCCTTCTCTCTCACTTTTTCCCCTCTCCCTTGTCTTTCCCTCCTTCCCCCTGTCCCCCCATTCCCTTCTCTATTCCTTCTTCCCTTCCACCCCCTTTTCAGTCCAGAAAAATAAGAGTAACTCAGAGGGGGACTCGAAGACCCCAGGGATCAGAGAAGAATGGTTTTGGTAAGGAAGAATGGATGGAAGAGCAATGCAAAAGGATGGAAGAGTGGGAGAGAAACTATGAGAGGTTTCAGCAAAAATGTAGACAGAGCTTTCTGTGAAATGCAAAAGAGGTTGGATGAGAAGAAGAAGAATTGGGGGTCCCAAGTGGAAGCTGCAGTAGCCAGGATAAGGGCCCTAGAATATGAGGTAAATAGGCTGAAGTGAGTTACAGGGGTATTGACCAAAGAAGGCACAGCAATTGAAGCTGGTTCGCCAATAATGAACAAGGAGCACAAGGGAAAGGAAGGAAAGATAACTTATGCTGAGGCTCTTTCAGCCCCATCATCCCACCAACCAGGCTAAGGAATGAAAGGAGAGAGCAGCTGGGTACAGGTGGTGGGAGGAACAGGTCATATGCAGAGGCACGATCATGTCATAAAGAGCTACAGGAAAAAATAATGGAGAAAAAGGGAAAGGCAATGGGAGGAGGAGAGGGCCAAATCAGTATTTATTCATGGGCTTCAGGAGAGGGGGTAAGGACACACACTGAAAGATGGCAGGCAGAAGGACAAGAGACTGAGAATATCATCAAAGAAATATTTGAAGAGGAAATGTCTGATACTATAAATTTTCAGAGAATACTGGGGTACCTGAAGGGAAGAAAATGACTGATCAAGCTGGTTTTCAGGGAAGAAACAATGCAAAACAGGACCCTCCAAGAGAAACCACAGTTGAAGGAATCAGCAGCATACAAGAGGGTGTTCTTAGACAGAGACAGAAAACAGAACGACAGCAGCTGAGGGAGAGGACACAAAAGAGAAAGGAGCTAGGAGGAGAGACAAGGACGGAATCAACAGAGGACAGCCAAAGCAGGCCAGAGCAACAAGAGCAAGCACACACAGGACCACCCCCAGAACCCCACAACCAATCATGCTATCCCAACACAAACTACAATCCACACTCATAGCCACCACCCCACACTATGCTGTAGAATTCTGCAGTACATTGCCAGGTTCCCTACCCTCACAGACCCTACAAAACACAGTGTTGGAGAGGAAACTGAAGGTATGGTACACCAATGCTGATGGAATAACAAACAAGTGGGAGGAGTGGCATGAGAGAGTCAAAGAGCCATCACTGGACATCATAGCTTTCAGAGAACCCAAGCTCACAGGTATGATAACAGATGCCATCTTTCCAATGGGATATCAGATCCTGAGGAAAGACAGAGGAAACAGAGGGAGGTGAAGTGACACTGCTGATCAAAAACCGATGGGATTTTGATGAGCTGGGGAGAGGAGACAGGAAAAGCAAGAGATTACATAGTACTAACGCTTCAATCTGGAGGTCCGAAGGTGGTAATTGCAGTGATGTATAACCCACCACAGAACAGTAGGAGGTCAAGGCAAAAGTTTGATGAGAATAATAGAGCGATGGTTGACACACTGGCTGAAGCAGCCAGAAGGGCTCATACAAGCAGGGCAAAGCTACTGATCATGTGTGACTTCAACCACAAGGAAATCAGGGGCCAAGAAACATGGAGGGGTAAGATGATGGAGGTGGTACTGGAAAACCCCATGAACCAACACATAAGGGATACTACCAGAGAGAGAGGAGAGGATGAACCAGCGAGATTGGTCTTAGTGTTCACCTTGAGTAGTGCAGATATTGAGGACATCATATATGACAGACCCCTTGGGGCCAGCGATCATGTGGTTTTAATTAAGCTTCAAGTGGAGGGGGAAGCAGGATGAATGAAGCTAAACTACAAAAAAGGGGACTACACAGCATGAAGAACTTCCCGAATGGGGTTTAGTGGGACAGAGAATTGGCAGGAAACTCAGTAGTCGAGATGATGGATATGTGACAACAGTATGCAAGGAAGCTGAAGAGAGGTTTGTACCCAAGGGTAACAGGAATAATGAAAAAGCCAGGATGAGCCCGTGGTTCACCCAGAGGTGCAGAGAGGTCAAAGCCAAGTGTGCTAGGGAATGGAAGAGATAGAGAAGGTAAAGGACCCAGGAGAATGTGGAGAGCAGTTGTTGAGCCAGAAATGAATATGCACAGGTTAGACGGGAGGTCCAAAGGCAATATCATGATCCATACAACAGGGCATAAGAAGATGAATACCATTCTTAATGAAGTTCAAGCAATTTGTAATCGACTAGGCCTCATAATATCTTCCTCTAAAACAAAGATCTTAAGCAAACGACATCCCCCACCCATCTATTTGCAGGGTGAAATCATTAGCTACGTTAAAACTTACAGATATCTTGGTGTAGATGTACCCTTTAACAAATCCACTATACCACAACTAAACAAGAAATGCAAAGCTAGGCTAAATGCTCTCAAAGCTGTTGCTGGCTACAATCCCAACTATGGTGCTAATGTGAGAATCGTGAGAATGATGTACATAGCCTATGTTAGGTCCTTAATTGATTATGCTGCTCCCATGTTGATATTAGCTAGAGAAAGTTCTCTCCGACCCTTGGAGTTAATGCAAAATGAAGCTCTCAGGATTATTCTTGGCTGTCCCAGATCTACAAAAGTTCTTAACATGAGGAAGGAGCTTGGTATTTCTAGTATCAGTGATAGGATTGTTGAAATTAACACTGTACTCGGTATTAGAATGTTGAGAAACGAACCAGACACTGTCACAGTGAATCTTACCAAGTGTCTAGAGGTAAATACACACAGATCTAAATGGATTGTGAAAACGTGCAATTGCATTAAGTTTTATAACCTACATGAACTGTATCACTGTAGGCAACAAGAGCATTTCACCCCTCCATGGAAGATGTGTTCATTTAATATCACATACCTACAAGTCCCTCCCAAGAAGCTCATTGCTAGTAATCCCTTCCTTAAATCTCTTGTTAGAGCAACTGCTCAAGAAGAAATTTCTCACCTAGCCGGTAGTAATAAGTTATCACAAGTTATATACACTGATGGATCTAAACAGGAGTCTTCTGGCAGGGCTGCATCTGCTCTTGTTGCCACCTCCCTAGTTAAGAACGATAATAAATTTGTTGAGTTAGGCATAAGAATTAACAACTGGGCGTCTACACTGCAAACTGAATTGTTTGCAATCCTAATGGCGCTAAAGCTAACCTATGACACTGAGCTTGACTCTATCATCATTACTGATTCTATGTCATCATTGAAGGCTCTTGTCTCATATAATGACTCCAACAACATGCTCATTGGAAAGGCCAGGAATAGATACTCAAAAATTAGGGACAAAGGAATTAATGTACAATTGCTATTGATCCCATTACACATTGGATTACTCCTTCATGATAAAGTTGATATGTTAGCCAAGAAGAGTACCCAGAAGGAGAATGTAGAAATATAACTTTGGTATAACTGTGTCTAGCATTAGGAATAATATTAGGAGAGAAGTAAATAATGAAAATGATTGTTATAGGAATGCAGTTAGAAGCCTGAGTAGATCTATAACCCAGTATAACATGAACGTAGATAAGTATGTTTATGGAGCAACTTGCAATGTGAACAGACTGACTGATGTTGTAGTGGCCAGGCTTAGGCTTGGTTACATGTACTTCTGGCAGTTTGGGAGACACACAGATGATGATCAAACTAAATGTAAAGTATGTGATCAGGCATATGGTCACTCTCTTGAACACTATGTGCTTAATTGTCCACTTATTGAGGAATGCAGAGACAGACAGTATAATAACCTATGTGACATGTCAAGATATCTTATTAATGAAAATAAGATACCAGATATACTAAGCAAATTTCCTAAATTTGCTTGTAACAGATAAGTGAACTATAGATATGTAAATATAAATCCATATGTATTCCTGTTAACCCTTTGGGGCCTAGTTCCTAGGCCTTTTGTATATCCATATGCTCTCGCGCTACCGTCCACAGGATGGATATGGGGTGCACAATAAACTAGCCACTTCGGTGGCAAAATCTAAAATCTACCAAAGGCAATACGAGAATGACATAGCAAAATCTGACCGAAAGCTGTTGTACAGCCACATCAGGAGGAAAACAACAGTCAAAGACCAGGTAATCAGGCTGAGGAAGGAAGGAGGGGAGGTCACTAAAAGCAACCGCAAAGTATGTGAGGAGCTCAACATGAGATTCCAGAAAGTCAGAGAGGCAGGGTGCACCATCAAGTGTTGAACACAATATATACAACCGAAGAAGATGTGAAGAGGCTATTAAGCGAGCTAGATACCTCAAAGGTGATCGGGCTGGATAACATCTCTCCATGGGTCCTGAGAGTGGGAGCAGAGACGTTTTATGTACCACTTACAACTATCTTCAACACTTCTAATGAAACAGGACGACTTCCGGAAGTATGGAAGGCAGCAAATGTACTCCCAAATTTTAAAAAGGAAATAGACACGAAGCATTAAACTACAGACCAGTATATCTGAAGTATAGAGTATGCAAGGTTATGGAGAAAATTATCAGGAGAACAGTAGTGGAGCACCTAGAAAGGAATGAGCTTATCAACGACAGCCAGTGCTGTTTCAAGGACAGGAAATCCTGCGTCACAAACCTACTGGAGTTCTATGACAGAGTGACGGCAGTAAGACAAGAGAGAGAGTGGTGTGTAGATTGCATTTTCTTTGACTGTAGGAAAGCGTTTGACACAGTTCCACACAAGAGATTAGTGCAGAAGCTGGAGGACCATGCAGGGATAACAGGGAAGGCACTGCAATGGATCAGGAAATACTTGTCAGGAAGACAACACTGAGTCATGGTACATAACGAGGTGTCAGAGTGGGCGCCTGTAACGAGCGAGGTGCCACAGGGATCAGTCCTAGGACTGGTGCTGTTTCTGGAATTTGTGAATGATGGAAGGAACAGACTCAGAAGTATCCCGGTTTGCAGATGATGTGACGCTGATGAGAAGAATTCAATCGGACGAGGACCATGCAGAACTACAGAGGGATCTGGACAGACTGAAGGCCTGGTCCAGGAACTGGCTCCTGGAGTTCAGCCCCACCAAGTGCAAAGTGATGAAGATTTGGGAATGGCAAAGAAGACCACAGACGGAGTACAGTCTAGAGGGCCAGAGCCTACAAACCTCAGTCAAGGAAAAGGGTCTTGATGTGAGTATAACACCGGGTACATCTCTTGAGGCGCACATCAGCCAAATAACTGCTGCAGCATACGGGCGCCTGGCAAACCTAAGAACAGCATTCCGACATCTAAATATGGAGTCATTCAGGACCCTGTACACTGTGTACGTTAGGCCAATATTGGAATATGCAGCGCCAGTTTGGAACCCTCGCCTAGCCAAACATGTATGGAAACTAGAGAAAGTGCAAAGGTTTGCAATTATAAAAGGGAAATCGACCTGACGACACTGGAAGACAGGAGAGATAGGGAAGATATAATAACGACATATAAAATACTCAGAGGTATAGACAAGGTGGACAGAGACAGAATGTTCCAGAGATGGAACACAGCAACAAGCGGTCACAGTTGGAAGTTGAAGACTCAGATAAATCACAGGGATGTTAGGAAATATTTCTTCAGTCACAGAGTTGTCAGGAAGTGGAATAGCCTGGGTAGTGATGTAGTGGAGACAAGATCCATACATAGCTTTAAGAAGAGATATGATAAAGCTCACGAAGCGGGAAGTGTGCCCAGGTAGTGGCCAGTTGAAGAGGCGGGGCCAGGAGCTGTGACTCGGCCTTCACAACCACAACTAGGTGAGTACACTCGCAAACTCATATTCACATATACATATACAATCAATTAACCAACGCACACACACACAATAAACCAATACACACACACATTCCCACTCGTGTACACACACATGAACGTACAAACACACACACACACACACACACACACACAAACACACACACACACACACACACACATATTCACACACGCACATATATTCACATGGGGAAACAGAAAGGTAGAAGGCTAAGATGCTGGAGGCAGTGATGGTAAACCTTACACAACAAGAGAAAGAGAGAGAGAGAGAGAGAGAGAGAGGAGAGGACGAACCTGGCAACCAGCAAGGCTGGACCTCGTATTTGCCTTGAGAATTTCCGAAAGGCCTTTCTGTCCTTAGGATCACGTGGTCCTGATTCTCAAATATATAGTAGAATTAACAATGCTGGACACACCACACACAGCCGAGGAGGTGATGAAGAAACTGCCATGTGAGCTAGATTCCTCGATGGCGGTGGGTCCAGACAACATCTCTCCATGGGTCCTGAGAGAGGAAGGAGAGGCACTCTGTGTACCACTATCAACAGTTTTCAACAAATCTACCAAAGCAGGGCAAATATCTGGGGTGTGGAGGACAGGAAATGTTATCTTACCTTTTTAGAAACGAGACAGACAGGCAGCATTAAACTACAGACCAGTATGTAAAGTCATGGAGAAGATTATCACCAGTAAAGTGGTTGAGCACCAAGTTCTGGAGTTCTACAAGGTAACAGAAGTAAGACAGGAGAAAGAGTGATGAATGGACTCCATTTTCATGGACTGTAAGAAGGCTTTGACACAGTACCTCACAAGAGATTGGTACTAAAGCTAGACGAACAGACAGAAACAGCAGTAAAAGCAGTGCGATGTATCATGGAGTTCCTGACAAGAAAACAACATGTAATTATATATGGCGAGGTGGAAAAATTGGCACATGTGTCGAGCTGGGTTCCACAAGTGTCAATCCTACGGTTGCTGCTGCTTTTTGTATATGTAAGTGACTTGCTGGAAGAAATAGTTTCAGAATTGTTCCTGTCTCCAGACGACCTGAACCTAATGTGGAGAATTCAAGCAGGCGAGGATCAGGTAAGATTATAAAGGGATCTGGACAGGCTACAAACCTTGTCCGAAAAATGGCAGATTCAGGGCCCTCAGTCTATCCTCACAGGGAAGATTTCTGATACATGGGATCATCTTTGTCATCCTCCTTTGTACGTTTTCCAGAGCATTTATATCCATTCTGTAATACGGTGACCAGAACTGAGCAGCATAGTCTAAATGAGGCCTAACCAAGGATATATAGAGTTGAAGAACAACCTGAGGACTTCTATTATTTATACTTCTAGATATGAAGCCAAGAATTCTGTTAGCTTTATTGCGAACACTAATGCACTGTTGTCTTGGTTTTAAAGTACTGCTAACCAGAACTCCTTAATCCTTTTCGCAATCAGTAGTATTAAGATCTACATTATTTAGTTTATATGTGGCATGGTTATTTACCTGTCCAACGTTTAGAACTTTGCATTTGTCAATATTAAACTGCATCTGCCACTTCTCCGACCATTGCATCAGTCTATTCAAATCATTCTGGAGTGATCTAGTGTCCTCATTAGAATGAATTTGGACGGCCTATTTTGGTGTCATCAGCAAATTTGCTTATGTCGCTAATTAATTTTTGTTTTCCATTACTCTACTTTAAAGTTGTCAAAAGCTTGTGGGAGATGAGAGAGGTTTTCATTATATATTAAAGCCATCAAATTCTCAAGCTTATACTCGGTGTTGCGCCAGTGCCAGATTTAGGTTGTGGAGGTCCGAGGCCCAGCTTGGTGGGGCACCATTAGTTAATTTTGATTGCTGCAGAAGCAGCAGCAGCGGCAGCAGCGGCAGCACCAGGAGAAGAAAGCAGAGGAAGCAGCAGCTGTCATACTTAAGCATGAGTATCTCGCTGAAGTGCAAAATGATCCAGATACAAGAAATAATGTTATGAAACTCCATGACCAGCAGTTTAACATGAATGTGGGTAAAAGTTTTTATTCGTTTCCACAGAGTTGTAGAACACGGAAATAGTCTCCCCCACAAGGCGAGTTGTAGAGCGCGGAAATAATCTCCACAAAGCGAGTTGTGTAGAAGACTTTTAAGTTTCTCCTTGGAAAACTTTCACCATTCTCAATATACGTACCATCCTCTTAAGATGAAGAATTGAAACAATAAATTGGTTTTATAGACTATTTTAGCACCTTTTCGGTTCATTTTCAAGTGTAACTCAAAAGTAATGTAAAGACTTATGAGGAGTTATCTTCAGTCAGATAAAATATAAGCCAGGTACATTCCGTGCTTTTCTGATGGAAAAGTCTCTGATGTCTCCATCAAAATCCAACGAGCCCAAGATGTCATATTCTATGCTTATGACCATCAGGTTCACAAGCCGCCCTTGTTTCATTCGCGTTCATAACTGGTTCTCACTGCCACACTGTTGTTCACATACTGACCACAATCAAGAAGTCATTCATACTGCAGCACCCTTCACACCCAGGATGAAGATGTGCTGGAGTCATCCTCATGACATGCAGCAGACGACGCTCTCGCACCAATGATATAACATCAGTGATCATATGACTCAACATAACAATCCTACCGCAATTCAAACTCTTGCATACATTTTTTTCCTTTTGCCATCTATTCTCAGTATAATGTGTGTCATAATATTTTTCATCATATGGTGAGGTCCCCTTCCGGTTGAGGCCCGGGGCCCGGACCCTGGGGCCCCTCCCCTAAATCCGGCCCTGTGTTGCGTTATGTCTTGTAGAATATTTTTAACGTTTATGTAAAGCTTTAACAATAAACATTTGTGGATATTAAATCAGATGAGGATGAGGAAGGACTACAAAGAGACTAGGACAGACTGAACATGTGGTTCAGCAACTGGATTCTCGAATTTAATCCCACCAAATTCAAAGTCATGAAGATCTGGGAAAGGCAAAGAAGATCACAGACAGAGAATAGCCTAGGTGGCCAAAGACTGCAAACTTCACTCAAGGAGAAAGAACTTGGCGTGAGTATAATACCAAGTATGTCTCCGAAAGCACACGTCAACCTGATAACTGCTGCAACATGTGGGTGGCTGGCAAACCTGAGAATAGTGTTCTGATACCTCAGTGAGGAATTGTTCAAGACCCTGTACACCATGTATGTTAGGCCCATACTGGAGTATGCAGCACCAGTTTGGAACCCACACCTGGTCAAGCACATCAAGAAATTAGACAGTACAAAGGTTGGCAACAAGGCTAGTTCCGGAGTTAAGGGGAATGTCCTGTGAAGAAAGGTTAAGGGAAATCGGCCTGACGACACTGGAGGACAGGAGGGTTAATTGAGATATGATAACGACATATAAAATACTTCGAGGAATAGATTAGGTAGACCAAGACAGAATATTCCAGAGATGGGGCACAGAAAGAAGGGGTCACAATTGGAAGTTGAAGACTCAGATGAGTCAAAGGGATGTTAGGAAGTATTACTTCAGTTATAGAGATGCCAGGATGTGGAATGGTCTGGTGCATGATGTAGTGGAGGCAGAAACCATACATAGTATTAAGACAAGGTATGATAAAGCTCATGGAGCAGGGAGAGGACCTCGTAGCATTCAGTGAAGAGGTGGGGCTAGGAGCTGAGTCTAGACCCATGCAACCACAAATAGGTGAGTAAACACACTCACACACACTAGGAGAATATCAAATGACCAATCTAGCAAATTTTCTGAGAATAGAGGGGTATGCAAAAGGAAAACACTGGCCGGTCAAATAATTTTCAAAGCAGCAGCAGCTCAAAACAGGATCCTGCAAGAGAAAGCAAGACTAAGGGATATGTTGGCTTACCGGAGGGTGTATCTTGACCACGACAGAACATCAGAAGAAGGGCAGAAACCGAAATAGAGGGTACAAAGACAAAAGGAGGGAAGAGAGGTGAAGATGGAGATGGAGAAGAGAACCCAGACTCAGGATTAAAATCAAATACAACCTCCCTCACAACCCCACAACAGAAACCCCACAACCAGGACAAGCCCAATGCAACCAAACATTCAAACACAAAATGCATGTGCCATGCCCAGTACCCCCACCCACCTCATCACAAACCCACCTCCACAGGAACCACCCATAGTTCCTCATCAGGTCTCCCACTTCCCCAACCCCAACATACCCCCCAAATCACAGTTTTGGAAAAGTTGAAGGTTTGGTATACAAATGCAGATGGAATAAAAAGTGAATGTGAGGAGTGGCATGAAAGAATCAAGGAGACATCCTCGGACATTATAGCACTCACAGACATGAAACTCACCAGGATGATAACAGATGCAATCTTTCCACCTGGTTATCAAATCCTGAGGAAAGATAAGGGGAGCAGAGGGGGAGAAGGAATTGTACTGCTCATTAAAAACCAATGGGGATTTGAAGTAATGGAAAGAATGGATGGAATGGGCAAAAGGGACTACATAGTGTAAACAATCCAGTCTAAGGCATATAAAGGGTAATTGCAGTAATGTACAACCCACCACAGAACTACAGGAGGTCAAGAGAAGAATATGAAGAGAGCAACAGAGCAACGGTAGACACACTAGCCGAGGTCGCCAGGAGAGCTCACATGGGTAGAGCAAAGTTGCTAGCTATGGGTGATTTCAGTCACAAGGAGATTGACTGAGAAAACCTGGAACCCCATGGAGGTTCTGACACATGAAGAGCCAAGATGATGGATGTAGTACTGGAAAATCTCAAGCATCAACATATTAGAGACACTACCAGAGAAAGAGGTGAGGATGATCCAGCAAGCCTGGACCTAGTATTCACCTTGAGTAGTTCAGACATCGATGATATCACGTATGAAAGGCCAATTGGTGCTAGTGATCATGTGAATAAATAAATAACAAAAAGGCACAATACCGTGACTGGAACGATACACAAATAACCCGCACATAAAAGAGAGAAGCTTACGACGACGTTTTGGTCCGACTTGGACCATTGACACAGTCAATGGTCCAAGTCGGACCGAAACGTCGTCGTAAGCTTCTCTCTTTTATGTGCGGGTTATTTGTGTAGTGATCCTGTGGTTGTGTGGTTTGATTACATAGTCGTGTTACAAGTGGAGAGGGTAGCAGGAATAGGATGGGAAAAAAAACTACAAAAGGGGGGACTACACAGGCACGAGGACCTTCCTGCAAGGCGTTCAGTGGGAGAAAGAATTGGCAGGAAAAACAGTAAAGGAAATGATGGATTATATGAAAACTAAATGAAGGAAGCAGAGGAGCGGTTTATTCCCAAGGGAAACAGAAATAATGGGAAGACCAGAACGAGTCCTTGGTTCACCCAAAAGTGTAGGGAGACAAAAACTAAGTGCACTCGATAATGAAAAAAGTACAGAAGACAAAGGACCCAGGAAAATAAAGAGATTAGCTCAAGAGCTAGAACCGAATATGAAGAGATAAGAAGGGAGGCTCAGCGACAATGTGAAAATGACATAGCATCGAAAGTCAAGTCTGACACGAAGCTGGTGTATAGTTAAATCAGAAGGAAAACAACAGTAAAGGACCAGGTAATCAGGCTGAGGAAGGCAGGTTGGGAGTTCACAAGAAACTACCAAGAGGTATGAGAGAAGCTCAACATGAGATTTAAAGAAGTATTTACAGTGAAGACAGGAAGGACCCCAGAAAGTCAGAATAGGGAGGTACACCAACATGGGATACTCCTACAAGTGCTGAATGAAATACACACAAACAAGGAGGTGAAGAAGCTGCTAGGTGAACTTGATACCTCAAAAGCCGTGGGACCAGAACACAAGTGTGGCCCAGTAGCGGCCAGTGAAGAGGCGGGGCCAAGAGGTGTGAATCGACCCCTGCACCCCCACCCCGGTGAGTCCGCAACTAGCAGAGAACAAAAATACATACACACACCCACACCCCCCCCCACGCGCGCGCGCGCGCGCGCGCACGCACGCACGCAAACACCCAGCCGTAATGCCTTACAGTGAACAATGTCAGTGTATTTTTTTCCAGAATTGTTTGTAATATACCACTGTGGAATAAATACTTTGCAGTGTCTTGAACATTTCTGAGTGAGCCAGGCGGTAGTGACATCAAAGAATCTGCTATTTTTGATTGCTACGCCATAGACATGTGGCTCCTCTTGCAGTTCAAGCTCTCTTCGTATTATTGTTCTTAAACTGATAGCTGACAGCCCAAGATTGTAATCTACTCCCTTTTTGAAAGGATATACCTTAGCCATTTTAGGTATCTGCGTTGTAACTGCTACTATGTTATTGCTGCTACTATGTTATTGCTGCTACTATGTTGTTGCTGCTGCTGTGCTGTGGCTGCTATTATGTTGTTGCTGCTACTGTGTTGTTGCTGCTACTGTGTTGTTGCTGCTGCTGCCTCTTTAAGCAAGAGAACCGATGTCGGTTTGTTGCTCCTTATAATTGATGGTTTAGAGAGTTAGTTGCTGCTACTGAGTTGTTGCTGCTACTGTGTTGTGGCTGCTACTATGTTGTTGCTGCTACTGTGTTGTGGCTGCTACTATGTTGTTGCTGCTACTGAGTTGTTGCTGCTACTATGTTGTTGCTGCTACTGAGTTGTTGCTGCTACTGTGTTGTGGCTGCTACTATGTTGGTGCTTCCATGTTGCTTTTTTTGGGGCTCTACGGTTGTTGTGCTACTGTGTTTTTGGCTGCTACTTGTTTTTCTGCTACTGTTTTTGGGGTTTCCTGGTTTTGGCTGCTTTTTGTGTTTGGCTGCTACTTGTTTTTTTTACTGCTCCCCAAGGTTTTTTGTGCAACTGTTTTTTTGGCTGCTACTGTGTTTTTGGCTGCTACTGTGTTTTCTGCTGTATTTGTTGTGCAACTGGTTTTTGGCTGTTTACTGTGTTGGCTTTTCTTATTTGTTCTGCTACGGGGGCTTTATTTTTTGTGCAACTTTTTTGTTTTTTGGCTCCCTCTGGGTTGGGGCTGCTATTTATTTTTTGGGTGTTTCCTTGTTTTTACTGCTCGTGGGGGCCCTGCTACGTGTTGTTGGTCTCTTGTTTTTGTCCTTGTTGTTGCTGCTTTTTAATTTTTTTCCACTCACTTGTTGTTTCTACTATTTTTTCCTTCTACTGTTTTTTTTGCTCCCTACTGTTTTTGTGGCTTTTTTCTATTTTTTTGTTTTTCCATTTTTGCTGCTACTGGTTTTTGGGGCTGCTACGGGGTTGTTGTGCCTGTTTTAGCTGCCCCTAGTTGTTGCTGTTTCTTGTTTTTGCTGCTACTGTTTTTGGCTCTCGGGTTTTTGCGTTTCTGTGTTTTTTTGCTCTGGTTTTTCTCTTTCTTTGGATTTTTTGGCTGCTACTTTTTTATTTTCTACTTTTATTTGCTGTTTTCTGTGTTTTTGCTCTATGTTTGTTGCTGCTACTGTTTTTTGCCCTGCGTTTTTTTCTGCTCTGTTTTGTTGCTGCTACTTGTTTTTAAATTTTTTCTGTGTTTTTTGGCTGCTCTGTTTTTTAGCTCTACTGTATTTTTATGCAACTGTGTTTTTGGGGCTGCTACTATTATTTTGCCTACTGTTTTTTTGGCTGCTATTTTTTTTACGGGTTTTCTCCCATTTTTGGTCAACTGTGTTTTGCTGCTACTTTTTAAATTTTCTGCTACTGGTTGGGGCTGCTCTTTTGTTCTGCTACTGTTTGTGTTGCTGATTTTTGCTACTTTTTGGGGGGGTAACTGGGGTTGTGGCTCTACTATTTTGGGTACTTTGTTTGGGTGCTTTGTGTGCTACTATTTTGGGTTACTTATTTTGCTGCTATGGTTTTTGGCTGTTTGGTGTTGTTTTTTTTTTTCCTGTGTTGTGGCTGCCCTATTTTTTCCTGTTTTATGTTTTTTACTGCTACTTTTTGGTTTTGTTCTTCGGGGCTATATTTTTGGGGCCCAGTTCTGTTGGTTGTTGCTGCTACTGTTTTTACTGCTACTTATTGTTGCTTTTTCTGTGTTTTTGGGCCCATGTTGTTACTGTTTGGCCTTTTATGTTTTTATTTGCGCTACGGGTTATTTGTTTTCTGCTACTGTTTTTTTGTGGGGCCTTTTTTTTTCCTTTTGTTGCTGCTCTGTGTTGGCTGCAAATATTTTGGGGTTTTCCTGTTCTTTTTGTGTGGCTGCTTTTTTGGGTTTATTTTGCTTTCTAGTTGTTCTCTTGTTTTTTTAACCTCTTATTGAAATTTTGCACAAATGATTTGGGCTGCAAATATTTTGGGTTTCCGGGCTCTTTTTTTGTGGCTGCACTATTTTGGTTGCTTTAATTTGCTGCACTGATTTTTTGCTGCTACTGTGTTTTATTTTTACTTTTTGTTTTTGCAACTGTGTTTTTGGGTACTATGTTTTTATTTGCTGCTCCCTTGTTGTTTGCTTTATTACTACTTGTTTGCTGCCCCTTATTTGTTTGTTTACGTTTTATTGCTACTGTTTGTCCCCTTTTTACTATGTTTTCTGCTACTTTTTGTTGATGGTTTTCTGTTTTTTGGGGTTTGCTGCTACTTGTTTTACTGCTTTTTTTCCTGTGTTTTTGGCCCTACTTGTTTGTTCCATTTTTATTTACTGCTAAAATTTTTATTTCTTGGTACTGTTGTTTTTGCTCTACTGTTTTTTGGAATTATTTTGTTTATTTTATTTCCCCTACTGTTTTAAAATATTGTTTTTTTTCTTTTCTTCCCCAAATATTTGTTGCTTTGGGGGTTTTACTTGTTTTTGGGTGCTCTGTGTTGTTTTTTATATGTTTTTTGCTGCTATATGTTTTTTCTTTATGTTTTTGGGTTGAATTTAATTTACTTTGTTTTTATCTACTGTGTTTTTGGGTTTTTGCTCTATTTTGTTGCATTTTTTTTCTTATATTTTTTTTCTTTTTATTGTTTTGGTGCTCTTATTTTTTTCTGCTAAAAATTTTTTGCTGCACAAATTTTTTATTGTTGTTATACTGTATTGTTTTTTTCCCTTTGCTTTTTTTGCTGCTACTTGTTTTTGCTGCTACTTGTTTTATTTATTTTATTTCTGTTGTTTTTGGGTGCAAATTTTTTATTTTCTCCCATTTTGGTTGTTGCAAATATGTTTTTCTGCTACTTTTTTTTATTGTTTTCCTACTGTTTTTGTTGGTGTTACTTGTTTTTTCTGCTACAATATTTTTTGCTCCCTGTGTTTTTGGGTGCTACTATTTTGGGTTATTTTCTATTTTTTGTTGTTTTGGGCTTTTTCTGTGTTTTCTGCTGTATTTATTTACTGCTACTGTGTTTTTGGGTGCACTTGTTGTGCTGTTTCTGTTTTGCTGCTCTTTTGTTGTACTACTATTTTTTTACTTTTTACTATGTTTATTCTTTATTTAATGTTTTGGGGCTCTTGTTGTTTACTATGTTTTTCTGTTTTTAATTATTTAATTTTTTGTTGCTCTGTTTTGTTCCATTTTGCTACTGATTGTTGGGCTACTGTTTTTTGGGTGTTACTTGTTGTTGTTTTTTTCTGGTTTTTGCTGCTACTATATTGCTGCTATTTATTTTTGGGTTGTTTGTTTTTTGTTGCCGGGCTTGTGTTTTTTGGGCCTTTTTTCCCTTTATTTTACTGCTCCCTTTTTATTTTTTTCTATGTTGTTTGCCTTTGTGTTTTTGTACTTGTTTTTGGCTAATTTGGTTATTTGTTTATTTGTTCTGTATTTTTTGCTGTTTCTGTTTTTTTCTGCTATTTTTACTGCTACTGTGTTGTTCCTGCACTATGTTGTTGCTGTTTTCTGGGTTTTTGGCTGCTCTTTTTTTTTGTTGTTGCTACTATTTTTGTCTTTTTTTTTTATTTTTCTTACTGTTTGTGCTGCTTGTTTTTGGCTATTTGGTTGTTGTTTTTTTCTGTGTTTTTTGGTTTACTAGTTGTTCTCTCTGTGTTGTTACTGCTACTTTTTTGTTCCCCTTTACTGGTTTTTGGCTGTTAAAATGTTTTTTTTATTTTTCTGGTTTTTTGGCTGCTGTTTGTTTGCTGCTAGGGCTGCTTTGTGTTCTTTTTTTTTCTGGTTGTTTCCCAAAATTTTTGTTTTTACTTTTCTGTTTGTTTCTCCCTTTTATTTGCTGTACTGTGTTGTTGCTGTTTACTATGTTTTTGCTGTTATAGTTGTTCTAAAATGTTTTTTTTGTTTACTATGTTGCTGCTACTTTTTTCCTTACTATTTTGTTCTTTCGGGTTTGTGCTGTTGCTTTTTACCCATGTTGTTGCTGTCGGGTTTGTTGCTGCTACTTTTGCTGCTGCTCTGTGTTTGTTTCTGCTCGTTTTTTGCTGCTGCTTGTTTTTGGGTGTTACTGGTTTTTTACTGCTCTGTGTTTTGCTGCTCCTTTTTAATTTCCTCACTTGTTGTTGCTTTTCCTAAATTATGGCTGCGGGCTATTTGTTGTGCTCTATGTTGGGGTGTTGCTATGTTGTTCTGCTACTTGTTGGTGTTTTACTTTGTTTACTATGTTTTTTGCTGCTACTGTGTTTTTGCTGCTAGTATATTTTGCTGCTACTGTGTTGAGCTTTAAAAATGGTATGAAATCCGACAGGTTTTTTTTAAAAGACACATATGCAACAGTTTTTTTTTTTTATTTAAAACCCCGGCCCGCCCCCAACGGGTAGGTTTAAACCTTTCCCTTACTGTTTTGGGGGGGGTGCAACCTGGAAAAGTTTCAAAAAATCCCCCCCTTTAAATTGGCCTTCCCATCTCCGGGTTTTTGGTGCAGTTTGCCCCCTTCAAAAATGTTTTTCCTGCACTAAATTTTTGTTTTGCTCCATTTTTCCCCCTGTGTTGGGGGTCCCCCCTTTTTTGTTTTTCCCCCCCCTCCCCCCGGGGGGAAATTCCCTGCCAACCTTTGTTTTGTTGCTCCTTCTTTTTTTGCCCCTAACGTTTTTGTTGGGGAAACGTTTAATTTCCTCCAAACTTTGTTTTGGTTTTCCCCCCTTGTTGGGGCTCTACGGGTTTGTTCTCCTCCTTTGGTTCTGTTTCCCCCTATGGGTTGGGTTTCTCTCCTTTTTTTCCCTAACGTTTTTGCTGCTCCTGTGTTTTTCCCTATAATTTGTTCCTTTTTTACTGGTTTTTGGTCCACTTTTGTTCCCTTCCCCCTTCCTTTTGTTTCAACTTGTTTTTCTTTTGTTATTCTGCTACTTTGTTTTTTAATTTTCTTTTTTGCCCCCTAAATTTTCCCCTTTCTTTTGCCCCCCCGGCACGTGTTGAAGGCACTGTGGGCCCCCCCCATTTTGGTGTTGTTCTTTATTTTTAATATTTGGGTTGCTTTATTTCTTTTTTGTTATTAAATTTTTTTCCCACGGTGCTTTTTGCTAATATTTTTACTAAAAATTTTTTTCTCTACTTTTTTGGCCCCCCCTACCTATGTTTTTGCTTTTAAAACCTATTTAAATTTAATTTGCACTTGGGGTTTTGGGGCCCTACCATGTTTTCTGCTACAATTTTTTCCCCGCCTCTTTTTGTTAAAATCTGTTATTTTTTTTACTGCAAAACCCTGGTTTTTCCTAAACCTTTGTTATCTGTTTCCCCCTTGTTTTCTTTTAACTTTTTTTCCAAACCCCAAAATTTAAATTACCAAAAGCCCCCCCTTTTTAAAATTTTGGGGCACTTTTTTCCCCTTTTCCTTTTCGGCTTTGGGTCTCTATGTTGTTTTTCTACTTTTTAAAATTTCCCAACCCTAAACTTTTTTCCCCCGTTTTAACTTTTTTTTCCCCTAATGTTGTTCCCCTTTTCATTTTTCTCCCTGTTTATGCAGCGCCCCCTATTTAAATGTTATTTTTTCCCCTTGTGCCCCCCTATTTTCTAACTTTTTTTAAAATACCTTATTTTAAAACCTCAAATTTATTTTTTCCCCTCTCCTATTTTTTTTTAATTTTTGTTCTCTACTTTTTTTGGGCCTCTATTGTTTTCTTTTTTAACGGTTTTTGTTGTCTTCCCCCCTTTTTTGCTCTCTTTTTTGTTCCCCCTTTTTAACTTTTTTTTTCTCCATTTTTTCCCCCCTTTACTAGTTGTTTTCTCTATGCTTTTTTTCCTACTATTTTTCCTTCCTTCCAAAATAATTTCCCCCTCCTCCCCAACTTTTGAAACCTGAACTTCTGTTAACCTTCAAACCTGCATTTTTAAAACCCTACTTTTTTTGCCCCATTTTATGCTCTGTGGCCCTCTACTAATGTTGTTTTTTATATTTTCTCCCTCCTTTTTGTTTTAAAAACCCTTTTCTCTTTTCCCTGTTGTTTCAAACTCCTTTTTCCCCCTCTTTTTACTTCGTTGCTCCAAAAAACTATATTTTTTCCCTTTAAAAACTGAATTTGGCTCTCCAAATTTTTTCTCCCAATTTCCCTACTGTTTTCCCCACTCTACTGTTTTTTATTTTTTCCAAAATATGTTTTTCTTTTAAAAAAGTTTGGGCTCATTATCATTTCCTCCCCCAAATTTCCCCCCTCTCAAAATTTTTCTCCTGTTTCTTTTTCCCCCCTTGCTCTCCGGGTTTTTGGTTCCTTCTTACTTTTAAATTTTTTCCTCCTTGTTTTTTTCCCTGTTTCCCCTTATTTCCCCTTCTGCTAACCTTACTTTTCCCACTGTTTTTTGGCCTTTTTACTCTTTTTTCCAAAACTGTTTTTTACTGCTCCTTTTTGCTTTTTCCTGTACTAAGTTTTCCTTCTTTTTTCCCCCCCTTAAACTGTTTATGGGGCCCCGGCTAATTCTTTTCTTTCAAAAATGTTTTGTTTCTTGTTTTACTGCACATTTTTTTACTCAAGGTTTTCCCTTCTTTTTTTTTTTGTTGGGGGAAAGGGGTTGTTCCCCTTGCTGGCCCATTTTATTTTTACCCCGGGGTTGGAAAAAAATTTTAAATGGAAATGAAAAAAAAAAGAAAAAGGTTTTTAGGGGAAAAATGCACAACAGTTAGGTATCTTTTTTCAAACTTTTCCTTTTTCAGTAGGCTTAAACCCCTTTCTGTACTCGACTGAAGAAGCCTCTGTGTGGGCGAAACGTTTAAAAATTCCCTAACTGTTGATATTTTTTCCCCACCCTGCTACTGTGTTTTTTGCTGCTACTTTTTAATTTTCGTTGCTGCTGCGGGGTTTTTTTCGGGAAATTTGGGGGATAAATTAGAAAATGTGCAGCTCTTGGGTATCTTTATTGTGAGAAATGTTTCGCCACACAGTGGCTTCACCCAGTCCATACAAAAGCAGAACCCCGGGAAGAACAGAAGGAGGGGGGGTAATCCCCCCTCAACCTTGATTCGATTTTTGGTCATCCATCATTTCTTGAACAGGGAAAAAGCATGGGGCCCGGAGAAGTGGCTTGTATCAGTGGGGCGGGAGGTTCAGCAGTCGTAGGTGGTGCCCACTTTTTGTCCATGTAAATAGGCCCCGGGTATGGACTGATGAAGCCCTGTGTGACGAAAGTTTCTTCAATAAAGTTCCCCCAAAGGTTTTTGGGGTCTAATTTATCAACGTGTCGGTTCTCTGAACTATTCATCTACTTTCCCTGTGGGCCCCAACTTTTGGGATCTTAATACGGAATTCTTCGTTTGCCCCAACCCTTGGGCCCCCTACTTCAAAATTGGACAAATGTGAACCCCCTACGACTGCTGCACCTCTCCCTCGGTATATCCCGCCCCCTTTTTCCCTCTTTTGTTGTTGTTGTTAGTATGTTGTTGCTGCTACTGTGTTGTTGCATCTACTGTGTTGTTGCTGCTACTATGTTGTTACCGCTACGATATTGTTACTGCTACTGTATTATTGCTGCTTCTATGTTGTTCCGGCTACTACTGTTTTGATGATGCTGTTGTGTTCATGATACTGTGTTTTTGTTGCTGCTGTGTTTCTGGTGCTGCACTGCTTCTTCCGCTGACGCAACAGCTACTATGGCGATCCTGACATTTTTCATTTCTCTGTGCTTTTACTTCTGCAATTCAATTGTGTTGCGGCTGTTTTTGCTTTGACTGCTCTTCTGCTGCTGATACTTTGTTGTCATGTTTCTGTAGCAGCAGCTGCTTTGTTGCTTTTATATTTTTTAAGCATTATATTAATTGCTGATATTACTTACCCTGTTGTACTGCTGCTGATTCAGCTACTGTTTTGATGCTGCTGTTGCCTCTGCTGTTGGTGCTGCTGTTGCCTCTGCTGTTGATGCTGCTGTTGCCTCTGCTGTTGGTGCTGCTGTTGCCTCTGCTGTTGGTGCTGCTGTTGCCTCTGCTGTTGGTGCTGCTGTTGCTATTGTTGCTGCTGCTATAATTACAGAGAATGTACGTCTGTTATCGTGTTGGTACTGTGATGTGGAGGTTTAACAATGAGTGTACCCTAGCAGATAACAATAGCAAATATAGGCTTCGTGTAGCAAGAAATTTTCATCGAAAATTATTTATGAGTCACACTCAGGTGTCACTCATAGTGTACCTAAATATTCGAGGAAAAATGTTCTATTTCTGGATCTAAATAACAGCTTGTCACTTGTGACAATAGGCTATTTTTGAAACAATGTTGAAGTGAACCAGTATATACATGATTGAAGTAAATAGTCGTGTAGACAATGGAACTGGGACAATGGATATTGTTCGGTGATTTAAATTATATCTTAATTGGCATACAATACGAGAGAATAAACGAGGTGTATTGATTCATGCTTCATATTTCATTTCAACAATCGCTCAGATTTATCTATAAAGAGACACGTAACCATCAACCTCCTGTTAGTTGTTACGAAAGCTTATATGCTGTCGCTGCAAACTTCCAGTAATTCCTCGACGCTGTTTGCTTCATCATTCGACTCGTTTGTATAACCAAGAAGACTGCAAACAATTTATGTTTTCCACTACTGCTACAGAAGTCTAAAGTTTTTATTATCAACTGCTGGAAGGTGTAACAAGAGCAGCACCAGCGACATGAAGACTATAGTTTGCTTGATTTTCCTCTGGATGTTCGTCGTCATCGTTGTCGCCAGAGTAAACCAGGTAGGTGTTGGGGGTGAAACACAGCCGCTTTATTATGCACATCCACATTTCCAGAAATCCACAAATGGAATTAATTTCACGAAGGTATATTGAATTAATGTTAAATTTACTGGAGAAATACTTGCTAATTTTGAGGTTGAGTGGAATGTATAATTTTGCTTCATATCGATAATCTACGGAGCCACTTGGAATTTATAACGAAATGAAAGAACCAATAATGACATTTAACATTGTTAATGGAACACCATCATCAGTTAATATATGGTGAGTCAATAATCTGTAGTCTAACTCACTCAAGAACCGCATTTATTTAGACATTCGTCTCTCGACCTGCGGGGAGAGAGGATGCTTCTACAGTTTCTCTTGCACGCCACCTGGTGAGGAAAACATAGCATTAGCACCAAGATGGCGGACCGAATGAGCCGGCTCATAAATACTGTCTGCATCGAGCTGATCAGGGGATCTTTAAGCAGCGCCACGATGAACGTTCTCCTGCCAAGCATTATCAGTGACGTTTATTGCATCCCCAATGAAGAGTTGTACGGTGTGGCGCTAAATGGTATGTCAAGGGTCTTCGTGAAGTTCATGAGGGCCGACTTCTACTCCAGCATCGCTGACGAATTTCAAGAAAGGAGGATGAGCGTCAATTCGGCAGTGAAAGTATGCTTGCATGATGTTTCTAAGTATTTTACTTAGGTGAAGGAACGGAATGTACCTTTTGAAGCGACAGCATACAGCCTACAGGGTGTGTTCAGTGGTTATGGGACTGTACACTCAGCGAGCATAGGAATGTGGAGGGACGGCCCCTACGAGGGGCTGCCGGAAGGATCCTCCACACTAAAAATGACCCTGAGGAGGCCGATACCATCGTGCGTCACATTGCATGGTTATAGAACTCAGGTTTTTGTACACTATGCAGGGCAGCAGAAGACGTGCCGTTTATGTGACTCTTATGAGCATATGGCGGCACAATGCCCCAGGAGACAGGGCCCTAGGGTTCCAGAAAAAGCTTCTGAAGACAAGCAGTCAGAAGCCTTGGACGTTATGACAGGTAATGTGGAAGGCCTGGAGTAGGGCCTATGGAGTGAGGAGGTTGAAAGAGCAGAGGTGGCTTTGGAGACGTGTGTTACACTACCAGAGGAAACGAGGGGGGGGGGGGAATATCGCTGTCAGACAGACCGTTAGCTACTTCAGATTCAGCTCATGAAGGGATTTTGGAGGCTGTGCTTAAGGATTTTTTGGAAGAGTCGGAGCATGGTGTGGAAGACGATGTGAGGTTAGGTGATGTCAAGGTGATGGACGATCAGAAACAGGGTAAGGAAGACTTGAGTGAGGTTAGGATGGAGAGCAATGTGGTGGTGGAGGTCCATCAAGAAGATGTGATTGAAGAAGATATGTGTGTAGAGGGTAGCTCCCGCAAGAGATCAGGGGAGGCATCAGACAAGGATGACGTCCTCAAGCCAGCGCAGCGGCCTGGGAAGAAGGCTTGGGCAGCTGTGGTGGAAAAGGCGAGACAGGGAGGGGGGGAGCAATGGAAAGATTGGCGGGAAGGGACAGGAAGGGGTTGGAGGGCAGAAACGAGGGATTGCTAGAGATGGACCAAGACCTATGAAAGGAGGATCAAGTAAGCCTCAGTGGCATAGGGGTAAGCCGCCATTCTTGTAATTTCAGGTGTGTAACTTTTAATGTAAACGGTCTTAAGACCGAGGTCAAGAGGGTATGGTTAGAGTGGTTTTTAAGGAGTTTTAGTATTGATGTCTGTTTTTTGCAGGAACATAACCATAGGTTAGGATGTGAGTTGGCTTTGAAAGGTTATAGGTTGTTTACCAGTGATGCTTTGAGGTTGAAAGGAGGTGTGGCTGTGGCGGTAAAGGAGACCAGTCCTTTGTGTATCCTGGGTTGGGAGGAGGGGGGTGGGAGTTTTGTCAGGGTGGATGGGTTTTGGGGGGCCGGGAGGGTTTGTTTTGTAGGTGTGTACATACCAGCAACTAGTAACGCTAGGGTGAAGGTGGATTTTGTACGCGATGTCTTGGTGTATCATTTGAGAGGTTTGCCGGCTATTACAGTGCTTGGCGGGGATTGCAATTGTGTAATTAGGAATGGGGATGTGGTTCCGAGGGGGGCGGATTGTGTTTTGGGGGCTCTGAGAGACGTTTTGCGGGATGTTGGAGTGATAGATGTGGTGAGGAGTAGGGGATATGGAGTGGAGCACACTTTTATCCGTAGGAACCAATCTTGGGCGGAAAACATTATATACTGAGTAAAAGAAGGAGAATTAGTCTGCACTACCTAGCAGAGTTTACTACCAGAGGGGAATCATAGGCCTGGGTGCCGTGTGAAAAAAAAAATAATAATAATTGAACTTTTCTTGTCAGAGGAAAGAAAGTCTCCCTGATAGCATTGTGTATACATAGTGTTATAGTGTATACTACAGTGGCTCCCTAGTATATAGATGATAAAGGCTAAAGCCTATAGAGGCAGTTGCCAGAAGTCGCCAGAAACTTACCACAGGTCAGCTGCTTTTAATAATCTTCCTGGCCTGCTAGTGTACTCGCATATAATCTAGTGATACCAGTGAATAGCAGACTGTAGTAGCAACTAACCAGTATTATAATGGTACTTAGTGGAGTGGAGTGACTTTCATTAGTTTCTTTTTTCTTGAAATACCAGACATATACTGTGAATTTCATATAACCTGTAGTTACCAGCGGTCGCAATATACACAACGAGAAGCAATTATTACTACAGAAAAAGCGTCCCTCCTCCAAAATTTCCACCAGTCAACTATAGTGATAATATAGCATTTATTGTGGTGGAGGCCAAAAAGAAAAACTAGAAAAGCTAGATACAGCGATTAATAAACAAGGGTTGAGGCTCGACCGTTCGTCACTGTAGGAGTTGCCAGCAGTCACCGGTTTCTTCAACATGCAAGTTTTACTTTTGTATCAGTCAAATAACATATTACTCTGGTAGAATTTTCCAGTAGATCCTTCATGTGTTAGCCCAAATCACCGACCAGTATGTTTTAAATAAGTGACCCACTGATCAGATCAGACTGGCTCCGAACCCTCGACTGGACCGAACCCTCGACTGGTCGAACCCTTGGCCGGTTTCAAACGGATTCGTTGGACAATAAAGCAGACTGTAAACGGAATCATTCAAATCATTATGAAGCTGTGTGTAGTCTGCAATAAATCAAACAAACGGGCTTCCACATGGATAAATTGTCATTTTTGTGGAAATTGGTGTCACGCCCCTTGTGCAGATATCCAAGCAGTATTAAAACAGGGAAGTGTTTTTGGGTATGCCCTAAGGAGATAAATCTGTGGACTAAAATCACAAGGGTATTAAAAGAGGATAACATCAAAGCTGCTTTCATAGACAACCTGGAAGCTTTCTACAACAGATGGGAACATAAAAAGTCTGAGCTGAATGGTGAAGCTGGAGGTGCTGTCCAGGGAGACAGAAATGGTGAAGCTGGAGGTGCTGTCCTGGGAGACAGTAATGGTGACGCTGGAGATGCTGTCCTGGGAGACAGTAATGGTGAAGTTGGAGATGCTGTCCTGGAAGACAGTAATGGTGAAGCTGGAGGTGCTGTCCTGGGAGACAGTAATGGTGAAGCTGGAGATTTTGTCCAGGTAGTCGGAAATTATACGCAGGAAGCAATGCATATAAATGACCTCATAGAGGACAGGAGCCGTAGTGGGGAAACAAGTGTAGTCAAAGATAAGATAAAACCAATATTGCAAACAAGAAATACAACAGGAAATAGCAAACAAGAGGACTCCACTAGCAATAGTGAGGATATATTACCAAAAACAACTGGTGGGAGCTCCATTGTTGGTGCTAGGGAAGATAGGAATAAGACAGGTAAACATGCACCAACAGGGAATACAGTCACATAAACCCAAGGCAAACGGAAACCAAGCCTGTGCACATACTATGCACTTGGTATCTGCAGACATGGGAAATCTGGAAAAACAGATGGGACGTGCAACTATGACCACCCTAGAAAATGCCGTGCCCATATGACAACAGGAAAATGCAAACTCCCTTCCTGTAAGCTTTTTCACCCTGAAATGTGTACCTCTTCAGTACAGGAAAGACTGTGCTATAACTTAAATTGCCAGGCACACCATCTAAAGGGGACAAAGAGATACAAAACATCCAGGCCATGGGAAAACCTGGGTAGCCACAGCCACTCAAGAGGGAGAGGTTTTCTAGTGTCAGGTAGGAAAAATAACTGGCAGGAAATGGCAGAAATTGTACACCAAATCCAGTCATTCCTGGAGTGGAACCACAGTCGATGGCCTCCACTCCAAACCAACAGATACAGATACTAATGTCGGAAAAAAAATCCCCCCCCAGTACCAACAATACCACCAGTCCGATGACATTCTTCTTTGCAAATATACAGGGTCTAAAGCCAGCAACAAACAACAAAATACCTTTCATCGGTGGACTGCTTGCAGAGGCAAAGGCAATGTTCGCGGCTTTCACTGAGACCCACATAAAGGATCACTTGGACAACGAAATATGGATCCCAGGTTACAACCTATACAGATGTGACAGAGTGAACAGGCAAAAGGGGGGGGGGGGGGGGGTTGGCCTGTACATTGCAGAGTCACTTGTTTGCACAGAACTGCTTAATGCCTCAAATGATGTAGTGGAAGTTTTAGCAGTAAAGGTCGAGAACCAAAACCTAGTCATTGTGGTAGTCTACAAGCCTCCGGATGCAACATCCCAGCAATTCCAGGAACAGCTGTTAAAAATTGACCACTGTCTGGAAAATCTTCCAGCTCCTGCACCCAACATCTTGCTCCTGGGGGATTTCAACTTAAGGCACCTAAAATGGAGGAATATAGCAAATAATATTATTGCAGTAATAACTCCAGGAGGCAGCTCTGATGAAAACTCACTCACACGAGCTTTTAAATCTCTGCACAAAATTCAATTTAAATCAGCAAATAATAGAGCCTACTAGAATGGAGAATACACTAGACCTCATCTTCACTAACAATGATGATCTGATAAGAAATGTCACTATATCAAAAACAATATACTCAGATCACAACATAATTGAGGTTCAGACATGTATGCGTGGAGCCCCAGACCGACATAATGAGACTAGTCACGAGGGAGCATTCACCAAATTCAACTTCAATAACAAAAACATAAAGTGGGACCAAGTAAACCAAGTCCTAACCGATATAAGCTGGGAAGATATACTAAGCAACACAGACCCCAACTTATGCCTAGAACAGATTAACTCGGTGGCACTCGATGTATGCACAAGGCTTATTCCTCTAAGAAAAAGGAGGAGTAGATGTAAAATAGAAAGATTGGGGGCTATTTGGAAGGATTTTAGTAAGCTTAGGATACCGGCTAGGGTAAGAGAATTAGTGTACCGTTTCATCATGGGGATTCTGGCCTCCAAGGAGGTGTTAAGACGTATGGGGTTGGTGGAAGAGGCTTTTTGTCAGTTTTGTGATGATGTTGAAACGGTGTTTCATGTGGTCTTTTTTTGTCCCTCCTTGGAGGGGGTGAGATCATGGATGGGTGAGGTTATCAGATTGTTGAGGTGGACTTTTGCCGCTTTTAAGGGCTTTACTATTAGATGTAAGGGAAGTGCCTAGGGACGTGGGACGGGCTATAATGTATGTCATAGTAGATTATCTGGATATCTCATGGGGAATGAGAGAATTAAAGGGTGATACGAGGATAAAAGCGTTGGCGGTTAGATTCTATAGGACAAAGTGTAGGAATATGTTGGTTTATGGGGCGTCCTGGGAAAAAAGTTTCCCGGAAGGTTATAGGAACCTAACTGTGGGTTCCCTTTGTCAGTGTACCTGAGGATGGGCAAAGGGGTGGTCTCCTTCTGGGGGGATGTAAAAGGGGGTGGGGGATTTTGTTTGAAGCTGGATTTTTTTGTAGTGTGTAAGAGGAAGGTAGTGGCAGTTTGGTATGGATGGCAAGCTCTGTTTCACGGGAATGTTTGTCATATTGAGATATAAGAGTAGCTTACAAGGTTAACTTTTCTAAACCTGATGGTTAAGTTCACTGTGTAAGAAATCTTCCTTGATAGCCAGGATACCGAGCCCTTAGGATCTCGGGTTTAAGTAATCAGATATGGCAAGTTGGTTTCAACAAATTTTTCTGAGGTACTTTTGGGACCGGCAAGATACAGCGGCCCTTATACTTACTACTTGTCTTGTATTACGTTTAACTTTTATTGTTTGCTGGAGGTTCTGTGTGGTTTATTAAGGGTCACGTGTCTATACCATGTTTATTAAGGGGTTTATACCTAAAAATTTTGTGGACAGGAGTTTCGGTTTATATACATATGTGGGAGGATTAATTTCTGTGTAGGGTTTGGTATTTAAACCCTTTTGATGTGCTGAGTTTTATAATGTTGTGAAAACTTGTTTTGGGGTTTATTTTATTTTATTATTGTATGTTACATGTATGTTCTGTTTTCTGTACAAGAATTATTGTACTTGATGGTTTAACATATTAATAATATTAAAATACTGTTTTTCCATGGTTATTGTGCATAAAGAATCATGCGTTCCTTCAAAATTCCTATTGGTTAGGCTATAATGTAACACAACTTGAACCAACACTCTGTAACATGTCATAGCGGGTATGTTCGGGATTTGTGTCTGTTTTTTAATTGTTATGGTAGCTTTAGTTAGGGTCTTTTTACTTTACTGACATGATTTGTGTTGTATATATATTGTGTGTTAAAGGTGGTTATGACTTTAGTCATGTGATACAACTTTACCTTTAGTAATCTTGTGATGTTGTACATTGTATGTTGTTTAATGTTGTAATAGGTTATGACAGGTACTCCTTTTTATTTTGTTAACCTATGTAAAATTTTCTTTTGGTGTTTCTTTCGTCACATTTTGCTTGGCGGTACTTATAAATGACTAATACTTAGTGAGTCTTATTTTAGCATATACTGTTTGCTATAACAGGATGTTATAATACTTGTTACCTCCAGGAACAGCCTGGTACTAGTAGCGTAAAAAATTTTTTTTTTCTTATTATGCATCATTTGTACTTTTGTAAGGTTTCTTAAATAAATTATAAAAAAAAGAACCGCATTTATATAGCAACTAAGTGCAAGAAAATACCATACATCAATTTAAGCGTTCATAATTTTATAAATATGATACACGGGATTTTTCTCTGTTCCCGAGTTATTGTAAATTGGTATCGAAGAGATGAAAACTGTTCTTAAATTCTTCAACATTGACGCTTCAGTCTTGAGGAAATAATGATTTCCTGCTTAATATTTAAAAGCATATTCAAAGATTTCGTCTATGATATCTAGTTAACAAAAGGTGATAAATCATTTAAGGTTCTAATCAGAGAAAATTATTTGTTAGAGCTTGTGATAATATTGTTTCTCGATAAATACTTTACCGAGATCTGGATTTTTACCACCGAAGAGGCTAGTTTATTGTGCACCTCATATCTATCCTGTGGATGGTAGTGGCTAGTTTATTGTGCACCTCATATCCATCCTGTGGATGGTAGTGGCTAGTTTATTGTGCACCTCATATCTATCCTGTGGATGGTAGTGGCTAGTTTATTGTGCACCTCATATCTATCCTGTGGATGGTAGTGGCTAGTTTATTGTGCACCTCATATCCATCCTGTGGATGGTAGTGGCTAGTTTATTGTGCACCTCAGTGGATGGTAGTGGCTAGTTTATTGTGCACCTCATATCTATCCTGTGGATGGTAGTGGCTAGTTTATTGTGCACCTCATATCCATCCTGTGGATGGTAGTGGCTAGTTTATTGTGCACCTCATATCTATCCTGTGGATGGTAGTGGCTAGTTTATTGTGCACCCCATATCTAGTTTATTGTGCACCCCATATCTATCCTGTGGATGGTAGTGGCTAGTTTATTGTGCACCTCATATCCATCCTGTGGATGGTAGTGGCTAGTTTATTGTGCACCTCATATCTATCCTGTAGATGGTAGTGGCTAGTTTATTGTGCACCTCATATCCATCCTGTGGATGGTAGTGGCTAGTTTATTGTGCACCTCATATCCATCCTGTGGATGGTAGAGGCTAGTTTATGGTGCACCTCATATCTATCCTGTGGATGGTAGTGGCTAGTTTATTGTACACCTCATATCCATCCTGTGGATGGTAGTGGCTAGTTTATTGTGCACCTCATATCTATCCTGTGGATGGTAGTGGCTAGTTTATTGTGCACCTCATATCCATCTAGTTTATTGTGCTGTTGATGGTAGTCGCTAGTTTATTGTGCACCTCATATCTATCCTGTGGATGGTAGTGGCTAGTTTATTGTGCACCTCATATCTATCCTGTGGATGGTAGTGGCTAGTTTATTGTGCACCTCATATCTATCCTGTGGATGGTAGTGGCTAGTTTATTGTGCACCTCATATCCATCCTGTGGTTGGTAGAGGCTAGTTTATTGTGCTCATATACATCCTGTGGATGGTAGTGGCTAGTTTATTGTGCACCTCATATCCATCCTGTGGATGGTAGTGGCTAGTTTATTGTGCACCTCATATCTATCCTGTGGATGGTAGTGGCTAGTTTATTGTGCACCTCATATCCATCCTGTGGATGGTAGTGGCTAGTTTATTGTGCACCTCATATCTATCCTGTGGATGGTAGTGGCTAGTTTATTGTGCACCTCATATCTATCCTGTGGATGGTAGTGGCTAGTTTATTGTGCACCTCATATCCATCCTGTGGATGGTAGTGGCTAGTTTATTGTGCACCTCATATCTATCCTGTGGATGGTAGTGGCTAGTTTATTGTGCACCTCATATCCGTCCTGTGGATGGTAGTGGCTAGTTTATTGTGCACCTCATATCCATCCTGTGGATGGTAGTGGCTAGTTTATTGTGCACCTCATATCCATCCTGTGGATGGTAGTGGCTAGTTTATTGTGCACCTCATATCTATCCTGTGGATGGTAGTGGCTAGTTTATTGTGCACCTCATATCCATCCTGTGGATGGTAGTGGCTAGTTTATTGTGCACCTCATATC